>NC_059221.1:42035800-42183300 GCF_020615455.1 Coregonus clupeaformis
ATTTTATTGCTTTTGATCCTGCTGAGTTTCTTGTGTAAAGTGACTTACAATGCCTGGATAGGTGTTAACATAACATGATATAACAACCTGACTGCACAGTCCATGACGTGGCATGCAGCCATTGGTTGATGCAATGCAACCTGCCAGTCAGCAGGTCACTGTACTGCGTACACCGCGTGTACCCCATCTAGACAAATGAACTTGGATTGGATTTTCTAGTTGGGCAGGAACTCGAGCCACCACACACCTATGTCTAAGATCCACAGATCCCCCAGACGACAGCCGCTCATGCCTCCATAGATGACAAGACGTGACTTCTTGGAGGTCTTCTCTGTGTAGACCACGGCAGTGTGGCTCTCTCTGGGCGGGGGCAGCACCCCGTAGGTGACGGGGATGTCCCAGCCCACCACACTGGAGCCGGCACGCAGCTCCAACGTATACAGATCATTCAGGTATCTGGGAGGAGGAGCGGGAGAGAAAGGGAAGTAACGTTATTTTTCATTCTGTTCTTCTATCGTTCATCTAACTCAAAAAAATAATAATTAATAATAATGTTTTTTTAAAGACTAAATTGTGCTATATGTTGCTATGTTTGACAGGGCCCCACTGGATGGTAGACCCAGAGTTAGCTGCAGGCCCTGATGCTCCTCTGTCTCATGATGCCAGGAAGATTACAGCCTCCCTCCATCTATAGAGTTCGGCAAGGTTATGGGTTCAACCCCAACAGGGATCAGTGTGTACTGTGAGTCACTATTGAAAAGTGATATCCCAGGTATAAAACACAGTAAAGTACACACTAAAGGGTACAAAAATATGTGGTCCTGTAGCCACTCCTGCATTGTCTTGGCTGTGTGCTTAGGGTCATTGTCCTGTTTGGAAGCTGAACCTTCTCCCCAGTCTGAGGTCCGGAGCAGGTTTTCATCAAGAATCTCTCTGTACTTTCTCTGTACCTGACTAGTCTCCCAGTCCCTGCCGCTGAAAAACATCCCCACAGCATGATGCTGCCAACACCATGCTTCATCGTAGGGATGGTAACAGGTTTCCTCAAGACGTGACACTTGGCATTCAGGCCAAAGAGTTCCAGGCCAGAGAATCTTGTTTCTCATGGTCGGAGAGTCCTTTACGTGCCTTTTAGCAAACTCCAAGTCGGCTGTCATGTGCCTTTTACTGAGGAGTGGCTTCCGTCTGGCCACTCTACCATAAAGGCCTGATTGGTGGAGTGCTGCAGAGATGGTTGTCCTTCTGGAAGGTTCTCCCATCTCCACAGAGGAACTGGAGCTCTATCAGAGTGACCATCGGGTTCTTGGTCACCTCCCTGACCAAGGCCCTTCTCCCCCGATTGCTCAGTTTGGCCGGGTGGCCAGCTCTAGGAAGAGTCTTGGTGGTTCCAAACTTCTTCCATTTTAAGAATGATGGAGGCCACTGTTCTTGGGACCTTCAATGCTGCAGAAATGTTTTGGTACCCTTCCCCAGATCTGTGACTCGTCAAAATCCTGTCTCGGAGCTCTACGGACAATTCCTTCGACCTCATGGCTTGGTTTTTGCTCTGACATGCACTGTCAACTGTGGGACCTTAAATGGACAGGTGTGTGCCTTTCCAAATCATGTCCAATCAATTGAATTTACCACAGGTGGACTCCAATCAAGTTGTAGAAACATCTCAAGGATGATCAATGGAAACAGGATGCACCTGAACTCAATATCGAGTCTCATAGCAAAGGGTCTGAATACTTATGTAAATAAGGTATCAGTTTTTTAATTGCAATAAATTTGCTAAAATTCCCAAAAAACATTTTTCGCTTTGTCATTATAGGGTATTGTGTGTAGATTGATGAGGAAAAACATTTAAATACATTTTCGAATAAGGCTGTAACCAAACAAAATGTTGAAAAAGGTCAAGGGGTCTGAATACTTTCCGAATGCACTGAATATAATTAATTATTATTCACTCAGAAATATCTTGTTGTTTCTATTACAAAGTAGGCCTACGTCATTCACCTTTTAAGACGCCACTCGCCCTTTAAGAGCTCTGCTGCTGCACCTAATATGCTTGAGAGAGGTTGGAAACGCCAACTGCAACTGCATTTGTAAAGCGACGCCACTCGCGCAGTTGAAAGAGTAGAGAAATAAACGTGGTAGCAATGAAAAAGCTGTGATCCCTTCTTTTTTTAAACAAAAGGCCCAAACTGCTTTCAAAATGTTTTCCCGCATTAAGAATCCCAATGCCCTCCAGCGGGTGGTGAAGGCAGCCCAGTATGTGCTGGGAACGCGTTTCCTTATATGAACTGTAGCTCAGTAAAATCTTTGAAATTGTTGCATGTCGCGTTTATATATTTTTTGTTCATTGATGTAGCATACCTGGGGATGTTGTTCTTGGGGTCCTCGCTGTCGTTAGCCAGTCCTCCGAACAGGAAGCATTTGTTCCCTACCAGAGAGAAGCTGTGGCCCAGACGGGGGCAGGGAGGGGGGCCGTTCTTAGGAGACTTGGCCTTCAGACGCTTCCACTCCCAGCGGCTGGCCTGGGGACAGCCGGAGAAAATAACATCATGCAGATTATAACTCACTAACAAGCTTGGGTGTGGCCCTAAGGTCTCCATCTAGCCTATGCAGACACATCTGATGCAAAACATAGAAATTACAAGGAAAATGTGTTTTGTTGGTTTAAAAATTGACAGAAAATAATATACAGAGTTGTTTGTGCAAACAGTTTAGTGTTAACACCCCAAAATCCCACTAAAACTATCAGAGCTTTATTCTGTGGGCTGAGCACTTACCTGCAGTTCATACAGATCGTTGCTGTATTTACCATACTCCACCATCCCCCCGAACACCAGCAGCCTGGTGCCATCACACACAAACCCATACGCAGCACAGCCAGGCGGGATATCACCACGGACAGCAGGAATGAACCACTGGTTGGTCGCTGAAACACAATTAACTCTTAGATTAATGACCACTCCCTGCTAGGTACAAACGTTAAGGTAGTAATAACCTGTTTAACTAAAAAAAAAAACTGTCAAATCCGCAGTCTGAGAATTCTAGTGTTCTCAATTAATAATATAGACTACAAGATATGCCAATATGGAAAGTCAAAAACCTGATGCTGCACCACTGACAGACCATAGAAATAAAGTGCTCTTGTGCGTGAATGGAATGTTTTATGTGTTTATCATCGCATTGTTGACATTTCTGTTGGCGGCCCACTCTTTGATATGCCCATTTTACTGTGCGGCTTTTCTCACAAAGGTATGCTTATAAAAAAATAGCACAACATGGATTAATCATGGATTAGTCTTCAAAAAAGACAGACTCGAGTAACTCAGTTGGTAGAGCATGGCGCATACAACGCCAGGGTTGTGGGTGCGATTCCCACGGGGGGGGGGTAAATGTATACACTCACTAACTGTAAGTCGCTCTGGATAAGAGCGTCTGCTAAATGACTAAAATGTAATAATGATTGATCTTTGTTGATATTATGACGTCACTGTTTTCTATTAACCCGCCATTTTCCTCTGGATTTTCTCTCCAATCACCACCCTAGGCGAGCCATTACCCACATAGTTAACTACTGACCCCATTACATTTCACCGCACGTCAACACTGGCGCTTGCTTACCATGCGAAATATAAGCAATACAGACGTCACATTTCAACCATTTACCCACTACCAACCACAGAGGTGCATTGCTAATTTACTGTGTTGAACGACAATGCATAAACGGATTAAGTACTTGGTTAAAATAATATGTATAGGTAGTTAGTTAGCCAACCATACATTATATTTCCATGTATCCAACATTGCTAGTTAACTACAGTCCAAAAACCGACTAGCACAATTTAGCGGAAGCGCTACGCTAGTTGGTATCCAATTGCTAAACATGTTAACGTTAAGTTAGCTAGGATTTAACAATATATGTACTACATTTATGCATGAAGCACTGGACGTTAAACCTTACCTGTGTTATAAACGTGCAACTCATCCACAATTCCTTCATTGCCCCCCCCGAAAACGACCATTAATTCTTTGATTGCAACCGCACGGTGCCCGTGTCGGGGCCGAGGGACAGGACCGGACCAACCCAAAACCCGCTTCCACCGTGGCTGCAGGACTGAGCAAGATGCCATGGTGCTGGGAGATGAAGTTCCTCTTGAGGGAAAAAATAAATCAAAATTGAAAAGCTTTTCAATATTACTTGATACTAAATAGCTCAAATACAACAATGCTAAGTTAACTAGCTCACTAGTTAGCTCCTGTCAGGAATAGCCAGCTAGCTGGCTAACGCTAAGCTAACAGGATTAACAACCGCGTCCTGCTAAAATACTGCACACACAAAATAAAATATAGAATCAAGATGTGCATGTCTTGATCCCAGGTCTAGTCCAATTGTAGATAGCTGTATATAGAATATGTCCAGGCGGCTGTGGTTCTACTTTACTAGTTAACGGTAGCAAGCAATCTTATTTAGCCAAGAAGAAGCAACATTAAAATCTATGGGAGCCGCCATTTTTACCTAGCTAGACGCTTTGCAGCAAATATGAAAAACGCCGGCAGGTCAAAACAACGTAGATGCGGAACACCATGAACGCACAGCCATCAAAATTGTGGAACTCGCAGTCGACTTTGTGCATCGCTTCAACATTGACGCAATAATTTTCTGGGTTGTGGTTGTAGTTACACAGAAGCAAGAATGGGCTAATTCAACGGGTGCCGCCATCTTGGCGCTAACAAACTAAACAAACCACCAAAAAAAACAAAATGGCCGAGCCAAATTAGGCGCTGAACCCAGCTTGTTAACTACGGCTGCGTGTTTTTGTTAGCTTAGCTCGTTCCAGATACCCCATGTTTAGCATCATTTGTGTAGCGAATATAACTTGCAATCCAAATGTATGTTTGTGGACATTATTGTCCACGGGAAAGGGGTAGCCCGTGATCATTGGGTAGCCACACAATTGGGTCGCTGTGTCACAGCTGTTTATTTTCATGCTTCATCGTGAGCAGAAATGCATATCCAACGTTATTCAGCAAACTTTACAGATGTAAATATTGAGCAGATATGCATATTTAGTAGTAACTTGTTTCCTTCAGTACCACTCCAATTGTCATCTATAATAATTGTTGCTAAAGTTGCAGCCAGGCAATGTTCATTGGTGTTCTGTTTTGTTGCACTGTGTTGGTACCTGACAAAAAAAATGTCATGTTTTCTGTTCTGGGTGTTGCCATTTCTACACAAATAACTAGCTGTTGTCAAAAAAGCGCTAACTCAGCTAACACTAGTGTAACATCTTTGATATTGCGCTAGCTAGCAAATGCTGCAAATCAACATTCACAATCACATTACTGCCAGATTATACATGGCATTTCAATACAACAGCCCAGATAACATATAGCTATTTAGCTAACAAGAGCTAGCTATTTTGTTAATCCAGTTTAGAAGCTACAGCTAACATTAGCTTGCTAACGTTAATATCCTTCTTGACCAAGTACAGCTAGTTATGAAATAACGAGCAATCTTAGTAAATCCTAACATGTTAGAATAATTTGGGGAAATTAAGTTTAACTTCTTTATTAACGTCTGTTACATTGAAGCATTAACAGTTATAGTAAATTACTTTTCTTATTAGCCTTGCTAGCAAGTTAGCCAACTTCCCTCAAGAAAAATGGCGGAGATACCGTCACAATAAAACGCACACAAAAAAAAAGTCGCATTATCATTACCACATTATACTTACACGTTAATTGTAACTAATCAAACGTTTCGACAGAGGGACTCAATTTAAAAAAAATTGAACCCAGATAATATCATTTAAAATTTAGAAGAAGCTTGTACTGTCTTTGGCTACTTCTCACGCCGCCCAGGAAGCCGCCATTTTCTCATCCGTCTCAAACAAACACCACTATCCCTGAACCCATAGTGGAGATGGCGAGCACAGTCGCTTCTGACTATCACCACGCTAACCTCTTAATGAATCATTCTAAAAACGTTGCTCATTCAAGTTTAAGACCACTGAACCTGGAAAAACGAATGACAGACACTGGCCTCACTCTGGCAAATGTCTGCATGCCAGTCTAAATGAAGTAGTCCATAGCCTTATAGTGTGTATACACTGAGCAGTATAATACGAGGCTGGTGGCAGCACTTGTGATGTGTGTAGTGTGTGTATATACAGGTAAAAGTCAGTAAATTAGAATATTTTGAAAAACTTGATTTATTTCAGTAATTGCATTCAAAAGGTGTAACTTGTACATTATATTTATTCATTGCACACAGACTGATGCATTCAAATGTTTATTTCATTTAATTTTGATGATTTGAAGTGGCAACAAATGAAAATCCAAAATTCCGTGTGTCACAAAATTAGAATATTACTTAAGGCTAATACAAAAAAGGGATTTTTTAGAAATGTTGGCCAACTGAAAAGTATGAAAATGAAAAATATGAGCATGTACAATACTCAATACTTGGTTGGAGCTCCTTTTGCCTCAATTACTGCATTAATGCGGCGTGGCATGGAGTCGATGAGTTTCTGGCACTGCTCAGGTGTTATGAGCCCAGGTTGCTCTGATAGTGGCCTTCAACTCTTCTGCGTTGTTGGGTCTGGCATTCTGCATCTTCCTTTTCACAATACCCCACAGATTTTCTATGGGGCTAAGGTCAGGGAGTTGGCTGGCCAATTTAGAACAGAAATACCATGGTCCGTAAACCAGGCACGGGTAGATTTTGCGCTGCTGTGCAGGCGCCAAGTCCTGTTGGAACCTGAAATCTCCATCTCCATAGAGCAGGTCAGCAGCAGGAAGCATGAAGCGCTCTAAAACTTGCTGGTAGACGGCTGCGTTGACCCTGGATCTCAGGAAACAGAGTGGACCGACACCAGCAGATGACATCGGCACCCCAAACCATCACTGATGGTGGAAACTTTACACTAGACTTCAGGCAACGTGGATCCTGTGCCTCTCTGTCTTCCTCCAGACTCTGGGACCTCGATTTCCAAAGGAAATGCAAAATTTGCTTTCGTCAGAAAACATGACTTTAGACCACTCAGCAGCAGTCCAGCTCTTTTTTTCCTTAGCCCAGGTGAGACGCTCCGCTGTTTCTTGGTCAACAGTGGCTTGACACGAGGTATGCGGCAGTTGAAACCCATGTCTTTCAAGCGTCTCTTGGTGGTGGATCTTGAAGCCCTGACTCCAGCAGCTGTCCACTCCTTGTGAATCTCCCCCACATTTTTGAATGGGTTTTTTTCACAATCTTGACTAGGGCGCGGTGATCCCTATCGCTTGTACACTTTTTCTGACCACAGTTTTTCCTTCCCTTTGCCTCTCTATTAATGTGTTTGGACACAGAGCTCTGAGAACAGCCAGCCTCTTCTGCAATAACCTTTTGTGTCTTTCCCTCCTTGTGCAATGTGTCGATGGTCGCCTTTTGGACAGCTGTCAAATCTGAAGTCTTCCCCATGTTTGTGTAGGCTTCAGAACTGGACTGAGAGACCATTTAAAGCCCTTTGCAGGTGTTTTGAGTTAATCAGCTGATTAGTTTGTGGCACCAGGTGTCTTCAAAATGTAACCCTTACACAATATTCTAATTTTGTGACACACAGAATTTTGGATTTTCATTTGTTGCCACTTCAAATCATCAAAATTAAATGAAATAAACATTTGAATGCATCAGTCTGTGTGCAATGAATAAATATAATGTACAAGTTACACCTTTTGAATGCAATTACTGAAATTAATCAAGTTTTTCAAAATATTCTAATTTACTGACTTTTACCTGTATATGTCTGTGGAGGTGTATGGGTGAGTGCATGTGTGCTAAGGTGCAGAGAATCAGAGCAGGTGGTCAGTCTGAAGCTGGAGACTCTTATCTCCCTCACTAACTTTAAGCGTCAGTTGTCAGAGCAGCTTACCGATCACTGCACCTGTACACAGCCCATCTGAAATTAGCCCACCCAACTACCTCATCCCCATATTGTTATTTACATTATTAATTTTTCTCATTTGCACCCCAGTATCTCTATTTGCACATCATCTTTTGCACATCTATCACGCCAGTGTTAATACTAAATTGTAATTATTTTGCACTATGGCCTATTTACTGCCTTACCTCAATAATTTACTACATTTGCACACACTGTATATAGATTTTCTATTGTGTTATTGACTGTACGTTTTGTTTATTCCATATGTAGCTGTGTTGTTGCTTTTAATCGCACTGCTTTGCTTTATCTTGGCCAGGTCGCAGTTGTAAATGAGAACTTGTTCTCAACTGGCTTACCTGGTTAAATAAAGGTGAAATAAATAAAAGTCCTGTTCAAGTTTATTTAATGAAAACCTTGACATACATTGTATAAATACAAATAATACAGTTGTCTGAATTATCTAAAATATACATTGTACAAATTATAAAACAGAACTAGTGATGTGTGAAAACTTGCAAGAAATGACTGGATTTGGGGTTGATTACATTTCACCGATACCAAACCGCATGCTTCAGTTTTCGAAATTAAAATGGAACATACTCCAACCCAGTTTTTTTTTTGTAACTCAACATTTTGATTTGCTCTTCCCGAACTGACTTGCATAACAGCCAATATTGAATGTTGGCCAATGTATGACACACAGATGGCACCCACATGGCTTTGTTTGTCTATGTATTGCAGTGTGTAACCGTAGGCTAGGTTGTTAGTTGGGAAAGTTGGTGTGTCTGCGTGTGCAGTCCTGATTCTCACTGGCCTCCCCTGATAGGTACTCAAGCTCATCACTCTCTTCTGGTCCTCGGCATTGTGGGTTCATCTCAGCATCTGAAAGATCAATATATATATATATTAAATAATAAATAATATTAAAGATATTTTATTGTCACATACACCGGATAGAAAAACAACAGCTATTGCGCATACTGACAATAATGTATAGTTTGACTTGTAGTCAAATAAAGTACTTGCATCATTACAAAACACCGTTAGGGAGTTGAATGTGGGGAAAGGTCAGATCATGGAATGAAAGAGCAGCTTACAAAGAGCCGAGGAAAAAAGCTCGCCGGTCTGTATTCTGCCGTCGTCATAGAGCGCCATCTTGTGGAGGAAACGCTCTTTGCATGCATTAACAACTACTCCATGGCAGGGCAAGCCTGGCAGAGAGAGAGACGTGTGTTTCCTGACAGGTAATACGTTAAATGGACAGTGTTGGGTAAGAGCAGAGGTCCACAACTCCAGGCCGTGAGGGATGCAGTCAGTGTTGTTTTTAGTTGCTGCCATTTAACCGGTACCCCATGTATATAGCCTCGCTATTGTTATTTTTACTGCTGCTCTTTAATTATTTGTAACTTTTATTTCGTATTATTTGATCTTGTATTTTTTTGTGCATTCTTTCTTAAAACTGCATTGTTGGTTAAGGGCTTGTAAGTAAGCATTTCACTGTAAGGTCTACACCTGTTGTATTCGGCGCATGTGACAAATAACATTTGATTTGAAGTCAGTGACTAGTTTAGACCTGGGAAACCAGGCATGTGTTACTTCAGAAGGGCACATCGTTTTGCAAAAGAAAACAAGATGTGAATGGACTAGTCTAGGTAGTCTCTCCCTGTTTCACTCCATTTTCTTCAATTTTGTGCCTAATAACCAATTACAAATACAATTACACCTTACCGTTACTGAGTAGCTTTCTGAGCACTTTTAGTATTTTTCAAACTGAGTAATTTTACTTGAGTAAAATGTCATTAAAGTAACAGTACTGCTACTTGAATAAAATGTCATTAAAGTAACAGTACTTCTACTTGAGTAGGATATTTGACTACACTTTCTCTCCCTGCTATTTGATTTGATGATGCTAATGAACATGACCCAGAGGTGTGTTTCTACGGGCAGTGATGGAGTGAAACTAAAATCCCCATGGCTGCAGCCCTCATGGAATTGAGCTGTACACCCTGACCCTGGACTCTGAGACGACTAATCCTCTTACCTGACGCTGAGCACGGTGAACTGGAGCGTAACCGTCCGGCTGGTGAAAACCAACCACAACTGTCCCCCTGCACTGTCCCAGAGGCCCCACCACACGGCAAGGAGGTCTGGGGGTCTGATCTGGTGTCACTATGGGGGAGCTGGGAGGGAGGAGCACAGTACTGAGAGTAACCTTGGCTCTCATCCGATTCACATGGACCAAGGAAGGAGGAGGGGTGAGGCAGGGTGGAGGAGGGGTGAGGCAGGGTGGAGGAGGGGTGAGGGGGGCAGTGGTACGTGTCTTCCAGTGGACCCATCTTTGACAGAACGTCTGTTAGGCAGTCTATACACGAGTCTATGGCTGATTGAGGAGGTTTGGGGAAGGGCTGGTGAGAAGGAGAGGAGGAGGATACGTTGAGAGTGGATGAGGCTCTGTCTGAGGCCTTCAGACGGGTGTGGATGTCTAGAAGCACCTGGAACACCTAGGAGTCATGGCACAATGGGACATGTCACAACACAGTTAAGGTCACAATTAGGGTTGGGGTCAAGTCCATTTCAATTCAGGAATTACAGAAATTCCAATTCTCTTCAATGCTTTTCAATAAGGGAATTGGAATTTGGTTTACTTTCTGAATTGACTGGAATTTAAATGTAATAGACCCTGGTCACAATACGTTCCACACTTGTTGGAATCACACGTTGACGAGTGCTACCTCAGTCATGGGGGGCCTTCTCTTCCGCTTGGCCTCCAGACAGCGACAGGCCAGAGCAGCCAGGTCCAGGGAGCCGTGTGGGGCCAGAGGAGGGGAGCCTCCCGTCCCTGTCGCCAGCAGTCTGGGGTCCAGGTGCTTCTGCCAGATGTGTGTAGCAGCTGGGTGAATACTAGGCTGTTCCTCGGTTACTCTCTCTGAACCCCTCTTTGACCTCCCTCTGGCCTGATGACCTCTGTCGTCTTCAACCTCCGTCACCAGGTCTTTCTGAAGTGGAAAATTATACAAGATGTTAGGTTTTGAAGTACCAGACATTACAGGTGCAGAACATCTGATGAGCGTGTCAGTGTGACTAGTGTCAGTGTGGCTAGTGACTAGTGTCAGTGTGGCTAGTGTCAGTGTGGCTAGTGTCATTGTGGCTAGTGTCAGTGTGGCTAGTGTCAGTGTGGCTAGTGTCATTGTCAGTGTGGCTAGTGTCATTGTCAGTGTGGCTAGTGTCAGTGTCAGTGTGGCTAGTGTCAGTGTGGCTAGTGTCAGTGTGGCTAGTGTACAGTGTGGCTAGTAACAGTGTGGCTAGTGTCAGTGTGGCTAGTGTCAGTGTGGCTAGTGTCAGTGTGGCTAGTGTCAGTGTGGCTAGTGTCAGTGTGGCTAGTGTCAGTGTGGCTAGTGTCAGTGTGGCTAGTGTCAGTGTGGCTAGTAACAGTGTGGCTAGCGTCAGTGTGGCTAGCGTCAGTGTCAGTGTGGCTAGCGTCAGTGTGGCTAGTGTCAGTGTGGCTAGTGTCAGTGTGGCTAGTGTCAGTGTCAGTGTGGCTAGTGTCAGTGTGGCTAGTGTCAGTGTGGCTAGTGTCAGTGTGGCTAGTGTCAGTGTGGCTAGTGTCAGTGTCAGTGTGGCTAGTGTCAGTGTGGCTAGTGTCAGTGTGGCTAGTGTCAGTGTCAGGGCTAGTGTCAGTGTCAGTGTGGCTAGTGTCAGTGTGGCTAGTGTCAGTGTGGCTAGTGTCAGTGTGGCTAGTGTCAGTGTGGCTAGTGTCAGTGTGGCTAGTGTCAGTGTGGCTAGCGTCAGTGTGGCTAGTGTCAGTGTGGCTAGTGTCAGTGTGGCTAGCGTCAGTGTGGCTAGCGTCAGTGTGGCTAGTGTCAGTGTGGCTAGCGTCAGTGTGGCTAGTGTCAGTGTGGCTAGCGTCAGTGTCAGTGTGGCTAGCGTCAGTGTGGCTAGCGTCAGTGTCAGTGTGGCTAGCGTCAGTGTGGCTAGCGTCAGTGTGGCTAGCGTCACATTTAAAAAAAAAATTTTGTGTATGGGTGGTCCCGGGGATCGAACCCACTACCTTGGCGTTACAAGCGCCGTGCTCTACCAGCTGAGCTACAGAGGAGCTATATAGCATCGCTATTGTTATTTTTACTGCTGCTCTTTAATTATTAGTAACTTTTATTTCGTATTATTTTATCTTGTATTTTTTTGTGTATTCTTTCTTAAAACTGCATTGTTGGTTAAGGGCTTGTAAGTAAGAATTTCACTGTAAGGTCTACACCGGTTGTATTCGGCGCATGTGACAAATAACATTTGATTTGATTTAAGTCAGTGACTAGTTTAGACCTGGGAAACCAGGCATGTGTTACTTCAGAAGGGCACATCGTTTTGCAAAAGAAAACAAGATGTGAATGGACTAGTCTAGGTAGTCTCTCCCTGTTTCACTCCATTTTCTTCCATTTTGTGCCTAATAACCAATTACAAATACAATTACACCTTACCGTTACTGAGTAGCTTTCTGAGCACTTTTAGTATTTTTCAAACTGAGTAATTTTACTTGAGTAAAATGTCATTAAAGTAACAGTACTGCTATTTGAGTAAAATGTCATTAAAGTAACAGTACTGCTACTTGAGTAAAATGTCATTAAAGTAACAGTACTGCTACTTGAGTAAAATGTCCTTAAAGTAACAGTACTGCTACTTGAGTAAAATGGTGGCTAGCGTCAGTGTGGCTAGTGGCTAGCGTCAGTGTGGCTAGTGTCAGTGTGGCTAGCCTCAGTGTGGCTAGTGTCAGTGTCAGTGTGGCTAGTGTCAGTGTGGCTAGTGTCAGTGTCAGTGTGGCTAGTGTCAGTGTGGCTAGTGTCAGTGTCAGTGTGGCTAGTGTCAGTGTGGCTAGTGTCAGTGTGGCTAGCGTCAGTGTGGCTAGCGTCAGTGTCAGTGTGGCTAGTGTCAGTGTGGCTAGTGTCAGTGTGGCTAGTGTCAGTGTGGCTAGCGTCAGTGTGGCTAGCGTCAGTGTCAGTGTGGCTAGTGTCAGTGTGGCTAGTGTCAGTGTGGCTAGTGTCAGTGTCAGTGTGGCTAGTGTCAGTGTGGCTAGTGTCAGTGTCAGTGTGGCTAGTGTCAGTGTGGCTAGTGTCAGTGTGGCTAGCGTCAGCGTGGCTAGTGTCAGTGTGGCTAGTGTCAGTGTGGCTAGTGTCAGTGTGGCTAGTGTCAGTGTGGCTAGTGTCAGTGTGGCTAGTGTCAGTGTGGCTAGTGTCAGTGTGGCTAGCGTCAGCGTGGCTAGCGTCAGCGTGGCTAGCGTCAGTGTGGCTAGTGTCAGTGTGGCTAGTGTCAGTGTGGCTAGTGTCAGTGTGGCTAGTGTCAGTGTGGCTAGTGTCAGTGTGGCTAGTGTCAGTGTGGCTAGCGGTTCATCAGTATTTATTTCTCTCTTCAGGACAGAGACTAGAATACCAACTGCATCACCCTCACCAAGTAGACAGCTTTGGATTGGCTGTCGTCAACTTCTAAAGCTCTACGGCCAGTCAGCACCTCCAACAGCACCTGAGGAAGAGAGGACAAGATGATTGTGTAACATCTACCCAGTCATCGGAACAGTTGTCTTGGTGTATAGTAGTCTATATACTATACTACAGTAGACTATATACTATACTACAGTAGTCTCCAGTAGTACAGTAGTACAGTAGTATAGTGTAGTACAGTAGTAGTATAGTACAGTAGTATAGTATAGTACTATACTACACTATTGTAGTACAGTAGTATATTAGTACAGTAGTATAGTATAATACAGTACAATAGTATAGTGTTGTACAGTAGTATATTATAGTAGTACAGTAGTATAGTATAGTACAGTAGTATAGTACAGTAGTGTAGTATAGTACATTAGTTTAGTACAGTAGTATAGTATATAGTATAGTAGTACATTAGTATACTATAGTAGTACAGTATAACAGTAGTATATTATAGTAGTACAGTAGTATAGTACAGTAGTATAGTATAGTAGTACAGTATAGTAGTACAGTAGTATAGTGTAGTAGTACAGTAGTGTAGTATAGTACAGTAGTTTAGTACAGTAGTATAGTATATAGTATAGTAGTACAGTAGTATACTATAGTAGTACAGTAGTATAGTATAACAGTAGTATAGTAGTATATTATAGTATAGTATAGTAGTACAGTATAGTAGTATAGTAGTACAGTAGTATATTATAGTAGTATAGTATAGTAGTACAGTAGTATAGTATAGTAGTACAGTAGTATAGTATAGTAGTACAGTAGTATACTATAGTAGTACAGTAGTATAGTATAACAGTAGTATAGTAGTATATTATAGTAGTACACAGTAGTACAGTAGTATAGTACAGTAGTACAGTAGTATATTATAGTAGTACAGTAGTATATTATATTAGTACAGTAGTATAGTATAACAGTAGTATAGTAGTATATTATAGTAGTACACAGTAGTACAGTAGTATAGTACAGTAGTATAGTAGTACAGTAGTATAGTAGTATAGTACAGTAGTACAGTAGTATATTATAGTAGTACACAGTAGTACAGTAGTATAGTACAGTAGTATAGTATAGTAGTACAGTATAGTAGTATAGTAGTACAGTAGTATATTATAGTAGTATAGTAGTACAGTAGTATATTATAGTAGTACAGTAGTATAGTATAGTAGTACAGTAGTATACTATATTAGTACAGTAGTATAGTATAACAGTAGTATAGTAGTATATTATAGTAGTACACAGTAGTACAGTAGTATAGTATAGTAGTATAGTGTGTGCTCTCCTCCTACCACTCCAAAGCTGAAGGTGTCAATGGCTACTCCCAACTCTCCTGTTTTGAGGTATTCGTCAGGTAAGTACGCCTGCGTTCCCCTCACTGTCCTGGTATAGGCTACCGTAGTGGTTCTACCAGCTGACCTGCTGCTGCTGGAGCAGAACCGGGCCAGGCCAAAGTCACCCAGCTTAGGCTCCAGGTGCTCGTCCAATAGGATGTTGGAGCTGGAGGAAGAAGACGACGGATGGTTTGAGTGGGATTTATCAAAAGAAAAAAACTGCCTCCTCACTTAGGATCAATGCAAAACCTATTTATTGTGCCTAGTTTTCGTACTAAAGTCAGCATCAGCTGTAGATCTGCCAGTTGTTCTTCTAGAGGCTAATTTCTCATTTCAAAGATGAGATGGAGGCTTAATATGGTCATCAAGTATCCTTGATCGTAAGAAATTAGTGTCGTTAAAAACACTATTCTTGAAATAAAGGAGTAATTGATCAGATTCAGTGAGTGAGCATCATACCTCTGGAAGATGGAGGGCTTAATATGGTCCTCAAGCATCCTTGATAGTAAGAAATGATGGGGACAAAATAATGATTCAGTGAACAGAGCAGCCTACCTCTTGCCTGGTGGCTCAGCCTGAATTTAACAGAGCAGCCTACCTCTTGCCTGGTGGCTCAGCCTGAATTTAATTCCACTCCTCTATCGATCGCTACATACATTCAGTCTGAAACTGCCATTCTAGAAGGGGGAGGCTATACGGACACGCATGGGGCCCAAATTTATGACGAATTTTGTACGTTTCTTTTACAAAAATGTAGACGTTAATGCTATAGTTGTACATGTTTTAGTGGAAATCACTATAATGTGCTTTAGCGGTCACCTTTGCCTGATATTGGCTACTATCTAGCTACTACCCTCTCCTTACTGTCCTGATATTGGCTACTATCTAGCTACTACCCTCTCCTTACTGTCCTGATATTGGCTACTATCTAGCTACTACCCTCTCCTTACTGTCCTGATATTGGCTACTATCTAGCTACTACCCTCTCCTTACTGTCCTGATATTGGCTACTATCTAGCTACTACCCTATCCTTACTGTCCTGATATTGGCTACTATCTAGCTACTACCCTCTCCTTACTGTCCTGATATTGGCTACTATCTAGCTACTACCCTATCCTTACTGTCCTGATATTGGCTACTATCTAGCTACTACCCTCTCCTTACTGTCCTGATATTGGCTACTATCTAGCTACTACCCTCTCCTTACTGTCCTGATATTGGCTACTATCTAGCTACTACCCTATCCTTACTGTCCTGATATTGGCTACTATCTAGCTACTACCCTATCCTTACTGTCCTGATATTGGCTACTATCTAGCTACTACCCTCTCCTTACTGTCCTGATATTGGCTACTATCTAGCTACTACCCTCTCCTTACTGTCCTGATATTGGCTACTATCTAGCTACTACCCTATCCTTACTGTCCTGATATTGGCTACTATCTAGCTACTACCCTCTCCTTACTGTCCTGATATTGGCTACTATCTAGCTACTACCCTCTCCTTACTGTCCTGATATTGGCTACTATCTAGCTACTACCCTCTCCTTACTGTCCTGATATTGGCTACTATCTAGCTACTACCCTATCCTTACTGTGGCAAGTGGGAGTGAAGGACACTTTGCCCCATGTTGTTGTGTGGTCGGCTACCAGTGCAAACTCTCCCCGACTATCACGGCGACATCCAGATGGCTACTAGTTCCAAATACTAATATTACAAGTTATTTCTCGTGTAGGCAACTATCCTCCTCTATCTAGTGGGATGGGGAAAAAAAAAACTGGCCACGTTAGCTTACGCCAGCAACGTAACACAGCTGCCTGGTGGGAAGCAACTCACGTCTGCAAGCACATGCCTCTTCGCCCAACCATATCGCTTCGCTCCGGCAGACCTGTCGCCCACAGCGAAAAGGCTAGCAAGCACCTTAGATACAAAACCGTCGCATTGGGGTCATTCACACCAGCTTGTCATTACGTTAGCTGATTGACATGTCACGGTGACATCCAGATGGTGACCAATACTACAAGTTGTGTCTCCCTCGCCCATCACAAAATAAAACACAACTTTATTTTACAAGTTTTAACTAGCTCCATGCTGCTGTTGTTGCCAGCTAGCCAGCACAAACTAGGTAGCTGGAAGGGCTCATCAGGACGACTGACTGAACCAAATCCATTCTTCTCCACTCGACTCTCAGCTGCACGACAAACAGTGCATTCGTAAAGTATTCAGACCCCTTGACTTTTTCCATATTTTGTTAAGTTACAGCCTTATTAAAAAACAGATCAAAGAAAAGAACAAAAATCCTCAATCTACACACAATACCCCATAATGAAAGCCAAAACAGATGTAGACATTTTTTGCAAATGTATTCAAAATAAATACCTTCTTTACATAAGTATTCAGACCCTTTGCTATGAGACTCGATATGGAGCTCAGGTGCATCCTGTTTCCATTGATCATCCTTGAGATGTTTCTACAACTTGATTTGAGTCCAACTGTGGTAAATTCAATTGATTAGACATGATTTCGTAAGGCACACACCTGTCTATATAAAGTCCCACAGTTGGCAGTGCACGTCAGAGCAAAAACCAAGCCCTGAGGTCGAAGGAATTGTCCGTAGAGCTCCGAGACAGGATTATGACGAGTCACAGATCTGGGGAAGGGTACCAAACAATTTGCTGCAGCATTGAAGGTCCCCAAGAACACAGTGGCCTCCATCATTCTTAAATGGAAGAAGTTTGGAACCACCAAGACTCTTCCTAGAGCTGGCCGCCCAGCCAAACTGAGCAATCGGGGGAGAAGGGCCTTGGTCAGGGAGGTGACCAAGAACCCGATGGTCACGCTGACAGAGCTCTAGAGTTCCTCTGTGGAGATGGGAGAACCTTCCAGAAGGACAACCATCTCTGCAGCACTCCACCGAATCAGGCCTTCATGGTAGTGGCCAGACAGAAGCCACTCCTCAGTAAAAGGCACATGACATCCCACTTGGAGTTTGCCAAAAGGCACCTAAAGGACTCTCAGACCATGAGAAACAAGATTCTCTGGTCTGATGAAACCAAGATTTAACTCTTTGGCTTGAATGCCAAGCGTCACATCTGGAGGAAACCTGGCACCATCCCTACGGTGAAGCATGGTGGTGGCAGCATCATGCTGTGGGGATGTTATTCAGCAAAGTACTGAGAGATCCTTGATGAGCGCACTCAGGACCTCAGACTGGGGTCAAGGTTCACCTTCCAACAGGACAACGACCCTAAGCACACAGCCAAGACAACGCAGGAGTGGCTTTGGAACAAGTCTCTGAATTTCCTTGAGTGGCCCAGCCAGAGCCCGGACTTGAAAACGATCGTACATCTCTGGAGAGACCTGAAAATTGCTGCGCAGTGACGCTCCCCAGCCAACCTGACAGAGCTTGAGAGGATCTGCAGAGAAGAATGGGAGAAACTCCCCAAATACAGGTGTGCCATGCTTGTAGCGTCACACCCAAGAAGACTCGAGGCTGTAATCGCTGCCAAAGGTGCTTCAACAAAGTACTGAGTAAAGGGTCTGAATACTTATGTAAATGTGACATTACAGTATTTTTGCAAAAATTTGCAAAAACCTGTTTTTGCTTTGTCATTATGGGGTATTGTGTGTAGATTGATGAGGGGAAAAAACCAATTTAAATCAATTTTAGAATAAGGCTGTAAGGTAACAAAATGTGGAAAAAGTCAAGGGGTCTGAATACTTTCCGACTGCGCTGTACGTCATCAATTTGGGCACCAGGCGTTTCCGTATAGCCTCTCCCTCCTAGAAGTTGTTTGTGCGACTTCAAAATGAGGGGAGTTGTACAAAAATTCATCAGCAACTGGATCGTCTCTTACAAATCTAACTTATCAGAATATCAAAGTTGATAAGACCATGTAGGCTGGCTCTGGCCCAACCCATCGGTTTCTAGGAACAATAAGAACATTCTAGAAATCATCGGGGAGGGAGGCAAATCCAGAAGAATGGTGGAAGAGAAACGTCAGTTGGCGGAGCGATGTGGATGGGTAGCCAGGAAAACCTACCTCTTGACGTCTCCGTGTATGAGCTGGGGAGAGGAAGAGTGGAGGAACTGGATGGCTCTGGCTGTGCCCAGCAACACACTGACACACTGTGGCCAGAAGAGGGCAGCACTAGCCTGAGGGAGGGACACACACGTAGACGGACAGTCAACACATTATATTCCAGGTTCAAACCTCGTGTCATGTCCTCCTTTCCCATTGTCTCAATAACAGTCCCCGTCCCCCCATATAGCTGTCCCCGTCTCCCCATATAGCTGTCCCCGTCTCCCCATATAGCTGTCCCCGTCTCCCCATATAGCTGTCCCCGTCTCCCCATATAGCTGTCCCCGTCTCCCCATATAGCTGTCCCCGTCTCCCCATATAGCTGTCCCCGTCTCCCCATATAGCTGTCCCCGTCTCCCCCTATAGCTGTCCCCGTTCTCCCCATATAGCTGTCCCCGTCCCCCCATATAGCTGTCCCCGTCTCCCCATATAGCTGTCCCCGTCTCCCCCATATAGCTGTCCCCCGTCTCCCCATATAGCTGTCCCCGTCTCTCCCCATATAGCTGTCCCCGTCTCCCCATATAGCTGTCCCCGTCTCCCCCATATAGCTGTCCCCGTCTCCCCATATAGCTGTCCCCGTCTCCCCATATAGCTGTCCCCGTCCCCCCATATAGCTGTCCCCGTCTCCCCATAGCTGTCCCCGTCTCTCCCCATATAGCTGTCCCCGTCCCCCCATATAGCTGTCCCCGTCTCCCCCATATAGCTGTCCCCGTCTCCCCATATAGCTGTCCCTGTCTCTCCCCATATAGCTGTCCCCGTCTCCCCCATATAGCTGTCCCCGTCCCCCCATATAGCTGTCCACGTTCCCCGTCTCCCCCATATAGCTGTCCCCGCTCTCCCCATATAGCTGTCCCCGTCTCCCCCATATAGCTGTCCCCGTCTCCCCCCATATAGCTGTCCCCGTCTCCCCATATAGCTGTCCCCGTCTCTCCCCATATAGCTGTCCCCGTCTCCCCATATAGCTGTCCCCGCTCTCCCCATATAGCTGTCCCCGTCTCCCCATATAGCTGTCCCCGCTCTCCCCATATAGCTGTCCCCGTCTCCCCCCATATAGCTGTCCCCGTCTCCCCATATAGCTGTCCCCGTCTCCCCATATAGCTGTCCCCGTCTCTCCCCATATAGCTGTCCCCGTCTCTCCCCATATAGCTGTCCCCGTCTCCCCATATAGCTGTCCCCGTCTCTCCCCATATAGCTGTCCCCGTCTCCCCCATATAGCTGTCCCCGTCTCCCCCATATAGCTGTCCCCGTCTCCCCATATAGCTGTCCCCGTCTCCCCCCATATAGCTGTCCCCGTCTCCCCCCATATAGCTGTCCCCGTCTCCCCCATATAGCTGTCCCCGTCTCCCCCTATAGCTGTCCCCGTCTCCCCCATATAGCTGTCCCCGTCTCTCCCCATATAGCTGTCCCCGTCTCCCCCATATAGCTGTCCCCGTCTCCCCCATATAGCTGTCCCCGTCTCCCCATATAGCTGTCCCCGTCTCTCCCCATATAGCTGTCCCCGTCTCCCCATATAGCTGTCCCCGTCTCCCCCATATAGCTGTCCCCGTCTCCCCATATAGCTGTCCCCGTCTCCCCATAGCTGTCCCCGTCTCCCCCATATAGCTGTCCCCGTCTCCCCATATAGCTGTCCCCGTCTCCCCCATATAGCTGTCCCCGTCTCCCCATATAGCTGTCCCCGTCTCCCCATATAGCTGTCCCCGTCTCCCCCATATAGCTGTCCCCGTCTCCCCATATAGCTGTCCCCGTCTCTCCCCATATAGCTGTCCCCGTCTCTCCATATAGCTGTCCCCGTCTCCCCATATAGCTGTCCCCGTCTCCCCCATATAGCTGTCCCCGTCTCCCCATATAGCTGTCCCCGTCTCCCCATATAGCTGTCCCCGTCTCCCCATATAGCTGTCCCCGTCTCCCCCATATAGCTGTCCCCGTCTCCCCCATATAGCTGTCCCCGTCTCCCCCATATAGCTGTCCCCGTCTCCCCATATAGCTGTCCCCGTCTCTCCCCATATAGCTGTCCCCGTCTCCCCATATAGCTGTCCCCGTCTCCCCATATAGCTGTCCCCGTCTCCCCATATAGCTGTCCCCGTCTCCCCATATAGCTGTCCCCGTCTCCCCCCATAGCTGTCCCCGTCTCCCCATATAGCTGTCCCCGTCTCCCCCATATAGCTGTCCCCGTCTCCCCATATAGCTGTCCCCGTCTCTCCCCATAGCTGTCCCCGTCTCTCCCCAATAGCTGTCCCCGTCTCTCCATATAGCTGTCCCCCGTCTCCCCCAATAGCTGTCCCCGTCTCCCCCATAGCTGTCCCCGTCTCCCCCATAGCTGTCCCCGTCTCCCCCTATAGCTGTCCCCGTCTCCCCCATATAGCTGTCCCCGTCTCCCCATATAGCTGTCCCCGTCTCCCCATAGCTGTCCCCGTCTCCCCATAGCTGTCCCCGTCTCCCCATAGCTGTCCCCGTCAACCCATATAGCTGTCCCCGTCCCCCCATATAGCTGTCCCCGTCCCCCATATAGCTGTCCCCGTCTCCCCATATAGCTGTCCCCGTCTCCCCATATAGCTGTCCCCGTCTCTCCCCATATAGCTGTCCCCGTCTCCCCATATAGCTGTCCCCGTCTCCCCATATAGCTGTCCCCGTCTCCCCCCATAACTGTCCCCGTCTCCCCATATAGCGGTTCCCGTCTCTCCCCATATAGCTGTCCCCGTCTCCCCATAGCTGTCCCCGTCTCCCCATATAGCTGTCCCCGTCTCCCCATAGCTGTCCCCGTCTCCCCCATATAGCTGTCCCCGTCTCCCCCCATATAGCTGTCCCCGTCTCCCCCATATAGCTGTCCCCGTCTCCCCCATAGCTGTCCCCGTCTCCCCCATATAGCTGTCCCCATCTCCCCATATAGCTGTCCCCGTCTCCCCATATAGCTGTCCCCGTCTCCCCCATATAGCTGTCCCCGTCTCCCCCATATAGCTGTCCCCGTCTCCCCATATAGCTGTCCCCGTCTCCCCATATAGCTGTCCCCGTCTCTCCCCATAGCTGTCCCCGTCTCTCCATATAGCTGTCCCCGTCCCCCCATATAGCTGTCCCCGTCTCCCCCATATAGCTGTCCCCGTCTCCCCATATAGCTGTCCCCGTCTCCCCATATAGCTGTCCCCGTCTCTCCCCATATAGCTGTCCCCGTCTCCCCATATAGCTGTCCCCGTCTCTCCCCATATAGCTGTCCCCGTCTCCCTCCCATATAGCTGTCCCCGTCTCCCCATATAGCTGTCCCCGTCTCCCCATATAGCTGTCCCCGTCTCTCCCCATATAGCTGTCCCCGTCTCCCCATATAGCTGTCCCCGTCTCTCCCCATATAGCTGTCCCCGCTCTCCCCATATAGCTGTCCCCGTCTCTCCCCATATAGCTGTCCCCGTCTCTCCATATAGCTGTCCCCGTCTCCCCATATAGCTGTCCCCGTCTCTCCCCATATAGCTGTCCCCGTCTCCCCCATATAGCTGTCCCCGTCTCCCCATATAGCTGTCCCCGTCTCTCCCCATATAGCTGTCCCCGTCTTCCCCATATAGCTGTCCCCGTCTCTCCCCATATAGCTGTCCCCGTCTCCCCATATAGCTGTCCCCGTCTCTCCCCATATAGCTGTCCCCGTCTCCCCATATAGCTGTCCCCGTCTCCCCATATAGCTGTCCCCGTCTCTCCCCATATAGCTGTCCCCGTCTCTCCCCATATAGCTGTCCCCGTCTCTCCCCATATAGCTGTCCCCGTCTCTCCCCATATAGCTGTCCCCGTCTCTCCCCATATAGCTGTCCCCGTCTCCCCCATATAGCTGTCCCCGTCTCCCCATATAGCTGTCCCCGTCTCCCCATATAGCTGTCCCCGTCTCTCCATATAGCTGTCCCCGTCTCCCCATATAGCTGTCCCCGTCTCTCCCCGTCTAGCTGTCCCCGTCTCCCCATAGCTGTCCCCGTCTCCCCATAGCTGTCCCCGTCTCCCCATATAGCTGTCCCCGTCTCCCCATATAGCTGTCCCCGTCTCCCCCATAGCTGTCCCCGTCTCCCCATATAGCTGTCCCCGTCTCCCCATATAGCTGTCCCCGTCTAGCTGTCCCCGTCTCCCCCATAGCTGTCCCCGTCTCCCCCATAGCTGTCCCCGTCTCCCCATAGCTGTCCCCGTCTCCCCCATATAGCTGTCCCCGTCTCCCCATATAGCTATCCCCCGTCTCCCCCATAGCTGTCCCCGTCTCCCCCATATAGCTGTCCCCGTCTCTCCATATAGCTGTCCCCGTCTCCCCCATATAGCTGTCCCCGTCTCCCCATAGCTGTCCCCGTCTCCCCATATAGCTGTCCCCGTCTCTCCATATAGCTGTCCCCGTCTCCCCCATATAGCTGTCCCCGTCTCCCCTATAGCTGTCCCCGTCTCCCCATATAGCTGTCCCCGTCTCTCCATATAGCTGTCCCCGTCTCCCCATATAGCTGTCCCCGTCTCTCCATATAGCTGTCCCCGTCTCCCCATATAGCTGTCCCCGTCTCTCCATATAGCTGTCCCCGTCTCCCCATATAGCTGTCCCCGTCTCCCCATATACAGTTGAAGTCAGAAGTTTACATACACCTTTTTACAAACACCTAAAAACTCAGTTTAACAATTCCTGACATTTAATCCTAGTAAAAATTCCCTGTCTTAGGTCAGTTAGGATCACCACTTTATTTTAAGAAGTGTAATGTGTAATGTCAGAATAATAGTAGAGAGAATTATTTATTTCAGCTTTTATTTCTGTCATCACATTCCCAGTGGGTCAGAAGTTTACATACACTCAATTAGTATTTGGTAGCATTGCCTTTAAATTGTTTAACTTGGGTCAAACGTTTCAGGTAGCCTTCCACAAGCTTCCCACAATAAGTTGGGTGAATTTTGGCCCATTCCTCCTGACAGAGCTGGTGTAACTGAGTCAGGTTTGTAGGCCTCCTTGCTCGCACAAGCTTTTTCAGTTCTGCCCACAAATGTTCTATAAGATTGAGGTCAGGGCTTTGTGATGGCGACTCCAATACCTTGACTTTGTTGTCCTTAAGCCATTTTGCCACAACTTTGGAAGTACACTTGGGGTCATTGTCCATTTGGAAGACCCATTTGCGACCAAGCTTTAACTTCCTGACTGATGTCTTGAGATGTTGCTTAAATATATCCACATAATTTTCCTTCCTCATGATGCTATCTATTTTGTGAAGTACACCAGTCCCTCCTGCAGCAAAGCACCCCCACAGCGTGATGCTGCCACCCCCGTGCTTCACGGTTGGGATGGTGTTCTTGGGCTTGCAAGCGACCCCCTTTTTCCTCCAAACATAACAATGGTCATTATGGCCAAACAGTTCTATTTTTGTTTCATCAGACCAGAGGACATTTCTCCAAAAAGTACAATCTTTGTCCCCATGTGCAGTTGCAAACCATAGTCTGGCTTTTTTATGGCGGTTTTGGAGCAGTGGCTTCTTCCTTGCTGAGCGGCCTTTCAGGTTATGTCGATATAGGACTCGTTTTACTGTGGATATAGATACTTTTGTACCCGTTTCCTCCAGCATCTTCACAAGGTCCTTTGCTGTTGTTCTGGGATTGATTTGCACTTTTCGCACCAAAGTACGTTCATCTCTAAGAGACAGAACTCGTCTCCTTCCTGAGCGGTATGACGGCTGCATGGTCCCATGGTGTTTATACTTGCGTACTATTGTTTGTACAGATGAACGTGGTGCCTTCAGGCGTTTGGAAATTGCTCCCAAGGATGAACCAGACTTGTGGAGGTCTACAATTTTTTTTCTGAGGTCTTGGCTGATTTCTTTTGATTTTCCCATGATGTCAAGCAAAGAGGCACTGAGTTTGAAGGTAGGCCTTGAAATACATCCGCAGGTACACCTTCAATTGACTAAAATTATGTCAAATTAGCCTATCAGAAGCTTCTAAAGCCCTGACATCATTTTCTGGAATTTTCCAAGCTGTTTAAAAGCACAGTCAACTTAGTGTATGTAAACTTCTGACCCACTGGAATTGTGATACAGTGAATTATAAGTTAAATAATCTGTCTGTAAACAATTGTTGGAAAAATGACTTGTGTCATGCACAAAAGTAGATGTCCTAACCGACTTGCCAAAACTATAGTTTGTTAACAAGAAATTTGTAGAGTGGTTGAAAAACAAGTTTTAATGACTCCAACCGAAGTGTATGTAAACTTCCCACTGTAGCTGTCCCCATCAATGTTCTTTAGTTTTAAAAGATAAAAATAGAGACTGACCTGGTTGTGCAGCTGGTCTTCCAGAGAGCCGTTGGGCATGAAGACATAGAGCAGACAGTGGGTTCCTCGTCCGATACTGTAGCCCACAAGGTCCACTATATTGGGATGTCTGTATCTGGGAGTGGAAAGGCACAGTTATTTTTCTGCCTATTGTCCGTGTCTTACAATGAAGAAGACACTTTTGACATGTAATTTCTTGGGGGGGTGGGGGGGTCGTACAGTCTCCTGAGTGGCGCAGTGGTCTAAGGCACTGCAACTGCATCGCAGTGCTAGCTGTGCCACTAGAGATCCTGGTTCGAATCCAGGCTCTGTCGTAGCCGGCCGTGACTGGGAGACCCATGGGGCGGCGCGCAATTGGCCCAGCGTCGTCCAGGGTAGGGGAGGGAATGGCCGGCAGGGATGTAGTTCAGTTGATAGAGCATGGTGTTTGCAACGCCAGGGTTGTGGGTTCGATTCCCACAGGGGGTATGAAAAAAATTAAATAATGTAAGTCGCTCTGGATAAGAGCGTCTGCTAAATGACGTAAAATGTAAAATGTCAAATGTACAGATGGAGCAGCGCTTTATTCAACAATAGGAGGAAGATGACCTTCTTGGCCGAAGAGACACTCACCACAGCAGACCAGCAGAAGAGAGAGAGAGACTCACCACAGCAGACCAGCAGAAGAGAGAGAGAGACTCACCACAGCAGACCAGCAGAAGAGAGAGAGACTCACCACAGCAGACCAGCAGAAGAGAGAGAGAGACTCACCACAGCAGACCAGCAGAAGAGAGAGAGAGACTCACCACAGCAGACCAGCAGAAGAGAGAGAGACTCACCACAGCAGACCAGCAGAAGAGAGAGAGAGAGAGAGAGACTCACCACAGCAGACCAGCAGAAGAGAGAGAGAGACTCACCACAGCAGACCAGCAGAAGAGAGAGACTCCCCACAGCAGACCAGCAGAAGAGAGAGAGACTCACCACAGCAGACCAGCAGAAGAGAGAGACTCCCCACAGCAGACCAGCAGGAGAGAGAGAGACTCACCACAGCAGACCAGCAGAAGAGAGAGAGACTCCCCACAGCAGAAGAGAGAGAGACTCCCCACAGCAGACCAGCAGAAGAGAGACTCCCCACAGCAGACCAGCAGAAGAGAGAGAGACTCCCCACAGCAGACCAGCAGAAGAGAGAGAGAGACTCACCACAGCAGACCAGCAGAAGAGAGAGAGACTCACCACAGCAGACCAGCAGAAGAGAGAGAGACTCACCACAGCAGACCAGCAGAAGAGAGAGAGACTCCCCACAGCAGACCAGCAGAAAAGAGAGAGACTCCCCACAGCAGACCAGCAGAAGAGAGAGACTCCCCACAGCAGACCAGCAGAAGAGAGAGACTCACCACAGCAGACCAGCAGAAGAGAGAGAGACTCACCACAGCAGACCAGCAGAAGAGAGAGACTCACCACAGCAGACCAGCAGAAGAGAGAGACTCACCACAGCAGACCAGCAGAAGAGAGAGACTCCCCACAGCAGACCAGCAGAAGAGAGAGACTCACCACAGCAGACCAGCAGAAGAGAGAGAGACTCGCCACAGCAGACCAGCAGAAGAGAGAGACTCCCCACAGCAGACCAGCAGAAGAGAGAGAGAGAGACTCACCACAGCAGACCAGCAGAAGAGAGAGACTCCCCACAGCAGACCAGCAGAAGAGAGACTCACCACAGCAGACCAGCAGAAGAGAGAGAGACTCACCACAGCAGACCAGCAGAAGCAACAGAAGGCTGAAGAGGACAGTATATAGGGAACTTCTGATTCTCCACCTGGGCTTTTCTTGGTCAGGCTTCTGTATGATGGTATGGCACACAATATGATGTATGTGGAGTAGGGCAGACCGGTACTTTCCTACTAGAGCTGACCCCATTTAGTCGACCGGTACTTTCCTACTAGAGCTGACCCCATTTAGTCGACTGGTCGATTGTTTGGTCGATAGGCTGTTGGTCGACCGAGAATGTTTTAGTCGAGCAGTTAAAAAAAAAAAGGTTTTATGGCACGTCTTGATTGACGCACGTCTGAGTGGACTAATCCACTGCGGAGGCTCACCAGTACCACCTGTAGTATATTTACCATTAATTACCATAATTTATCATCTACAATGTTCGTTTGGTTACCGTAATTTCTGTTAATGCATTCAATATATTATTATTATTCCAGTCTTTTACAACTCTCGTTGTCGGAGTGGACACGTTGTTTGCAGAGCGCACAACCTAGGCTACAGAACCTCGGCTACAGAACCTCGGCTACACTTGTGAGAAACAAGTTTTGGTTTATTTAATTCCATTTACGAGTTCTGTCAATTTAGTCGTTGTCTTTTGTTTGTAGCGCTCCTGTCAACGTTGAGTAAGGACGCGCACCTGATTACGCATAGAACTAGACCACTAAATGACCTGTGGAGCTTCTCAAAGTAATTTTTTCTTCGCCTCAAAACAGCAAGTAAACAAAAGTCTGTTTTTACATCCATTGAAAAATGACAATAGTTCCTCAATTTAGCCTATTTGCAAAATCTTTCTAGCCATCTCCCTTTCGATAGCCATTCAGCGTGAAAGGAGAAAAAAAATATGTCGTCACGCTCTGATCCGGTGGAAACCTGGTTTACTTCATCTCTTGCACAAATACAGCTGTGTCTGTCCGGGGCTCACTGGCACAGGAAACTGAGGGTCCAGAATATTTTATACAACGTTGCAAGTTCGTTAGCCCTTGGGCTGGACCAGGTTGATAGTTGATACAATGTTTCAAGTTCATTGCAGACAGGCCATGCGTAGCCAATGTGATTTATTTTTTATCACCAATATTTTCTACCTGCAGGTGCAATGTTATTATTGGTTCGCTTTATTTAGTTTATTATTTTATAGTTTTTATATACTTTTAGATTTCTACAATCTTCGTTTAGATAGAATTTACATTAAATCACATGACAATCATTTTAAGATACAAAGACTTTTTATAAAATAAATTTAACTGTTCCACGAAAATGTGCATATGAAAATTATAACAGATCGGTAGAATTGGTAAGATAAATTGGCAAAATGGAAAAGGTGGCCGGTCCCAGGTGTATTCTATTACAGGCAACTTCGGAAAAGTAATGGCAGAATCTGCAAAGGCCAGCAGCAAAGGGAGGGTGGTGGTTCGGGAACAGCTTTTTTTTCTTCTGGTTATGCCATCTTGATCTCTCGCTCCCTCTTGAGTCATTTGTGTCTTCATTATTTAAAAAATCGCAGTGCTTAAAGCATCAAACAAGCTCAGTAGCCTACATATAGTTGATTTTACTAAAACACATAGGGTGTGTCTATATAAAGGAAAAAAATCTATGTTAAAAAATTTCGACCAGTCGATTGGTCGAAAGAACACACGACTCTTGGTTGACCAAGATTTTTTATTTTTTTGTAGGGGCCAGGCCTATTTCCTACACAGATAACTTCTTAGAAAAGAGAGACAACCAAGAAGAATTGAAAGCAGAACGATGTTACAGTGAGATGTCAGAGATAAAGAAGGAGAGGTTCTAAGACAAGAGTTTAAGAATGGACTGTCAGCTTACTGTGATAGTTTCTCCACTTCGGTCTTGAAGCTCTCCTTCACCACGCTCCAGTCTAGCAGAGAGTTCTACAAAGAGACACGAACAAGATCCCATTTAACAAACAGCATTTTACTGGCTTTCTTTTATTTAAAAATCATTCAAAATGACATTTACTGACCAGTTTAAAAACAGAAATAATAAAAGTAAATCATCAGTCGACATTTATACCGAGCAGTGTCTGAGGAAGGCCCGGAAAAATTGCCAAAAGACTTCAGCCGCAGACTATTCTCTCCATTACCGTCTGGCAAGCGGTACCGGTGCATCAGGTCTTGGACCAACATGCGCAGAGACAGCTTCTATCTCCACGGACTACCCGCACTGACTCATACTCTCAGGTCTCTATTCACAAGCACAATGTCACTCTCACGCTGCTGTTCCTGTTATTATTTATCCTGCTAACCAGTCACTTTTACCCCTGCCTACGTATACATACACTATACAGTGCATTGGGAAAGTATTCAGACCCCTTCCCCTTTTCCCACATTGTTACGTTACAGCCTTATTTTTAAAAAAATGGATTTTAAAAAGGTTTCCTCAAATCTACACACAATACCCCATACTGACGAAGTGAAAACAGATAAAGAAATGTTGGCATAAAAATAAAATGTGGGGATGTTTTTCCAGCGACAGGGACTGGGAGACTAGTCAGGATCGAGGGAAAGATGAACGGAGCAAAGTACTGAGAGATTCTTGATGAAAACCTGCTCCAGAGCGCTCAGGACCTCAGACTGGGGCGAAGGTTCACCTTCCAACAGGACAACGACCCTAAGCACACAGCCAAGACAAAGCAGGAGTGGCTTCAGGACAAGTCTCTGAATGTCCTTGAGTGGCACAGCCAGAGCACGGACTTGAACCCGATCGTAAATCTCTGGAGAGACCTGAAAATAGCTGTATACTTTCTGAATGCACTGTATATACAAAAATATGTGGACACCCCTTCAAATTAGTGAATTCGGCTATTTCAGCCACACCCGTTGCTGACAGGTGTATAAAATCGAGCACACTGCCATGCAATCTCCATAGACAAACATTGGCAGTAGAATGGCCCGTACTAAAGAGCTCAGTGACTTTCAACGTGGCACCGTCATAGGATGCCACCTTTCCAACAAGTCAGTTCGTCACATTTCTGCCCTGCTAGAGCTGCCCCGGTCAACTGTAAGTGCTGTTATTGTGAAGTGGAAACGTCTAGGAGCAACACCGGCTCAGCCGTGAAGTGGTAGGCCACACAAGCTCATAGAACGGGACCGTCGAGTGCTGAAGCGCGTAAAAATCGTCTGTCTTCAGTTGCAACACTCACTACCGAGTTCCAAACTGCCTTTGGAAGCAACGTCAACACAATAACTGTTTGAAGGGAGCTTCATGAAATGGGTTTCCATGGCCGAGCAGCTGCACACAAGCCTAAGATCACCATGCGCAATGCCAAGCGTCGGCAGGAGTGGTGTAAAGCTTGCCGCCATTGGACTCTGGAGCAGTGGAAACGCGTTCTCTGGAGTGATGAATCATGCTTCACCATCTGGCAGTCCGACGGACAAATCTGGGTTTGGCGGATGCCAGGAGAACGCTACCTGCCCGAATTCATAGTGCCAACTGTAATGTTTGGTGGAGGAGGAATAATGGTCTGGGGCAGTTTTTCATGGTTTGGGATAGGCCCCTTAGTTCCAGTGAAGGGAAATCTTAATGCTACAGCATACAATTAATTACATTCTAGATAATTCTGTGCTTCCAACTTTGTGGCAACAGTTTGGGGAAGGCCCTTTCCTGTTTCAGCATGACAATGCCCCCGTGCACAAAGCGAGGTCCATACAGAAATGGTTTGTCAAGATCGGTGTGGAAGAACTTGACTGGCCTGCACAAAGCCCTGGCCTCAACCACATCGAACACCTTTGGGATGAATTGGAACGCCAGGCCTAAATCGCCCGACATCAGTGCCCAACCTCACTAATGCTTGTGACTGAATGGCAGCGATGTTCCAACATCTAGTGGAAAGCCTTCCCAGAAGAATGGAGGCTATTATAGCAGCAAAGGTGGGACCAACTCCATATTAATGTCCATGATTTTGGAATGGGATGTTCGACAAGCAGGTGTCCACATACACTACATTAACAAAAGTATCTAACCCCTACTACCATTGTATCCCTGCACATTGATAACATACTATAAAAGGTACTGACCTTGTATAGTGTACATTCTCCTGTGTTTTACTTTGTGTTTTTATTCTTAGATGTTGTACATTTTTAGATATCTGACCTAGTATTGATTCAGTGCTCTTTAACCCTTTACACTGGTTCTCGTATACGGGTTGTGACTGACAGTCATTCTGAACCTGAGCAGCACACGCAACAAGAAGTTGCCCACATCCCTGCCGCTAATTGGGCAACTTCTGTAAATGTTTTGTTGTCTTGAGTGATTTAGAAATTAAAATATATACACAGGTTAAAAGTAATGACTAAAATGTTCCACCCTTAAATATAGTTGTGAAATGTTCTTGTTTTAAGTATGATTAGTACTTTCTTAGTAGTGACTAATTATTACACTCCGAAACCGTGCGAGATGTGTTAGAATCAACTACCTGGAAATGTGTGAGTGTAGGGCAAGTTGAGATTACATTGTGTTACTATTTAGCAATGTGAGTAGGAGTTAGGCCAGACAACAAAGGACAAGGAGAGCTGGCTACAGACAACTGAGAAACCAAGATAACTGAGGAATTTAGGGAGGAGAGACTGTTAGGCTTGGAAGAGTGCATGTATGTATGTATGTGTGTATGTATGTGTGTGTGTGTGTGTGTGTGTGTGAACTGATGGTCAGGGGAGCAGTTTTAAAGTGGAAAACTACAGCCCGCCTACAGAGGGGAGGGATTTTTTGTATGACGTGTGAGTATATAAAAGATGGACTCTGAAAATTGTGATGGCAGAATTCTCAATGAATAAACATCCCTGACTACGCAGACCGGGACTCTGTCCGTTTCTTTAAACATCCCTGACTACGCAGACCGGGACTCTGTCCGTTTCTTTAAACATCTCTGACTACGCAGACCGGGACTCTGTCCGTTTCTTTAAACATCTCTGACTACGCAGACCGGGACTCTGTCCGTTTCTTTAAACATCTCTGACTACGCAGACCGGGACTCTGTCCGTTTCTTTAAACATCTCTGACTACGCAGACCGGGACTCTGTCCGTTTCTTTAAACATCTCTGACTACGCAGACCGGGACTCTGTCCGTTTCTTTAAACATCTCTGACTACGCAGACCGGGACTCTGTCCGTTTCTTTAAACATCTCTGACTACGCAGACCGGGACTCTGTCCGTTTCTTTAAACATCTCTGACTACGCAGACCGGGACTCTGTCCGTTTCTTTAAACATCTCTGACTACGCAGACCGGGACTCTGTCCGTTTCTTTAAACATCTCTGACTACGCAGACCGGGACTCTGTCCGTTTCTTTAAACATCTCTGACTACGCAGACCCGGGACTCTGTCCGTTTCTTTAAACATCTCTGACTACGCAGACCGGGACTCTGTCCGTTTCTTTAAACATCTCTGACTACGCGGGACCGGGACTCTGTCCGTTTCTTTAAACATCTCTGACTACGCAGACCGGGACTCTGTCCGTTTCTTTAAACATCTCTGACTACGCAGACCGGGACTCTGTCCGTTTCTTTAAACATCTCTGACTACGCGGACCGGGACTCTGTCCGTTTCTTTAAACATCTCTGACTACGCAGACCGGGACTCTGTCCGTTTCTTTAAACATCTCTGACTACGCAGACCGGGACTCTGTCCGTTTCTTTAAACATCTCTGACTACGCAGACCGGGACTCTGTCCGTTTCTTTAAACATCTCTGACTACGCAGACCGGGACTCTGTCCGTTTCTTTAAACATCTCTGACTACGCAGACCGGGACTCTGTCCGTTTCTTTAAACATCTCTGACTACGCAGACCGGGACTCTGTCCGTTTCTTTAAACATCTCTGACTACGCAGACCGGGACTCTGTCCGTTTCTTTAAACATCTCTGACTACGCAGACCGGGACTCTGTCCGTTTCTTTAAACATCTCTGACTACGCAGACCGGGACTCTGTCCGTTTCTTTAAACATCTCTGACTACGCAGACCCGGGACTCTGTCCGTTTCTTTAAACATCTCTGACTACGCAGACCGGGACTCTGTCCGTTTCTTTAAACATCTCTGACTACGCAGACCGGGACTCTGTCCGTTTCTTTAAACATCTCTGACTACGCAGACCGGGACTCTGTCCGTTTCTTTAAACATCTCTGACTACGCAGACCGGGACTCTGTCCGTTTCTTTAAACATCTCTGACTACGCAGACCGGGACTCTGTCCGTTTCTTTAAACATCTCTGACTACGCAGACCGGGACTCTGTCCGTTTCTTTAAACATCTCTGACTACGCAGACCGGGACTCTGTCCGTTTCTTTAAACATCTCTGACTACGCAGACCGGGACTCTGTCCGTTTCTTTAAACATCTCTGACTACGCAGACCGGGACTCTGTCCGTTTCTTTAAACATCTCTGACTACGCAGACCGGGACTCTGTCCGTTTCTTTAAACATCTCTGACTACGCAGACCGGGACTCTGTCCGTTTCTTTAAACATCTCTGACTACGCAGACCGGGACTCTGTCCGTTTCTTTAAACATCTCTGACTACGCAGACCGGGACTCTGTCCGTTTCTTTAAACATCTCTGACTACGCAGACCCGGGACTCTGTCCGTTTCTTTAAACATCTCTGACTACGCAGACCCGGGACTCTGTCCGTTTCTTTAAACATCTCTGACTACGCAGACCGGGACTCTGTCCGTTTCTTTAAACATCTCTGACTACGCAGACCGGGACTCTGTCCGTTTCTTTAAACATCTCTGACTACGCAGACCGGGACTCTGTCCGTTTCTTTAAACATCTCTGACTACGCAGACCGGGACTCTGTCCGTTTCTTTAAACATCTCTGACTACGCAGACCGGGACTCTGTCCGTTTCTTTAAACATCTCTGACTACGCAGACCGGGACTCTGTCCGTTTCTTTAAACATCTCTGACTACGCAGACCGGGACTCTGTCCGTTTCTTTAAACATCTCTGACTACGCAGACCGGGACTCTGTCCGTTTCTTTAAACATCTCTGACTACGCAGACCGGGACTCTGTCCGTTTCTTTAAACATCTCTGACTACGCAGACCGGGACTCTGTCCGTTTCTTTAAACATCTCTGACTACGCAGACCGGGACTCTGTCCGTTTCTTTAAACATCTCTGACTACGCAGACCGGGACTCTGTCCGTTTCTTTAAACATCTCTGACTACGCAGACCGGGACTCTGTCCGTTTCTTTAAACATCTCTGACTACGCAGACCGGGACTCTGTCCGTTTCTTGATCCTTTTGGGAGACGCACAGAGACACTGAAATAGTTTGTTGAATAATTCACATAACACTGAGTGAGGGAAATGCTGTCCATTAATGAGTACTTGATGTATTCTGAAAGATGAGAAATTGAGGATTAGACTAAATACCACTTTGATGTCATACAAGCAACAAATGTGCACTTCACATTTCCATATCATAATACTCATATCATATACAGTGTCAACGTTTATGATCACCAGGTCTGATTTACAGTTACAAGGTGACATGGCGTCATACCCTGGGTTGTTCTGAACAGAATGAGCCCATGTTTGTCTATTGTGAAGGAAATATACCGCAGCACCTGAATGCACTCATGTCTCCTTTCTATGACAACAAAATCTGTTTCTCTTAAAAATATATATATTTTTTTTATGAGCATGCTTTGTAAATGTTTCTAAAACAATAAATGTATTACTAGTAAGAAGTAAAATGTGGTATATTGCTTAATATTTTTTTTGTGACCTGAGTCTTTTAACCAAAATATCACAGATGAGACAAACATTTTCACCTGCCCCAGTAAGGGCGTTACTATGGTAACGTGACTCAAGTCAAGTGAGATCGAGTCTGACTAGTAGAAGTATTGTCTTCTTTCCTCTAACAATTGAAACTCAAACACTGGAAAAACAACCTGGCTTGTGAACAAAAACTATGTAAATAGCCAAGAAACATGAGGACAAAGTCTCACTTCAGACCTTCGTTTGAAGTAAAGTAGACCATATTTTAATAATAATAATAATATATATTTAATTGTAATTTTATGAGAAGCTCTTCTAAAAATGCATCTTTCACTCAGCCCTTCATGTGCACAAAGCCCCCCGGCAGCGTTGAAGAGCGAGGTGGGATGTACAGGATTCATAAAATCGTACTTTGCGCGCCATTATTTGACCAGCTATGAAACAAAAACGACAGAAATACTTTGCAAACAGCTACTACTGCAGCATATCACTTATAAATGTGATCAAACTTGACTATTTTATTCACAAACGCGAATGAAATGCTCGCACCGTGGAGCCCTGACCACCCCCCGCCAACGTGGACAGTGAAATAGACCTCTTACCCGCCCAATGCCAAAATCTACCCGCATTTGTCAGGTGGCGGGTGTTAATTTTAGGCCCGGATCACGTAAACAAACAAACAAAACGTATTAAAAAAAAAAAAACGTATATACACTGAACAAAAATATAAACGCGACATGTAAAAGTGTTGGTCCCATGTTTCATGAGATGAAATAGAAGATCCCAGAAATTTTCCATACGCACAAAAAGCTCATTTATGTCAAATTGAGGACAAACTTGTTTACAGCCCCGTTTGTGAGCATTTTCTCCTTTGCCAAGATAATCCATCCACCTGACAGGTGTGGCACATCAAGAAGCTGATTAAAAACAGCATGATCATTACACAGGTGCACCTTGTGCTGGGGACAACAAAAGGCCACTCTAAAATGTGCAGTTTTGTCACACAACGCAATGCCACAGATGTCTGAAGTTGAGGGAGCGTGTAATTGGCATGATGACTGCAGGAATGTCCACCAGAGCTGTTGCTGGAGAATTTAATGTTCATTTCTCTACCATAAGCCGCCTCCAATGTCATTTTAGAGAATTCTGCAGGACGTCCAACCAGCCTCACAACCGCAGACCACGTGTATGGCGTCGTGTGGGTGAGTGGTGGCGGTGGGGTTACGGTATGGGCAGGCATAAGCTACGGACAACGAACACAATCGTATTTTATTGATGAAACGGCCGGCCTCCTGGGCTTTTCACGCACTACAGTGTCTACGGTTTTACGAGAACGGTGCGACAAAAAAAAAAAATACATCCAGTCAGCAGCAGTCCTGTGGGCGAAAACAGCTCGTTGTTGAGAGGTCAAAGGAGAATGGCAAGAATGGTGCAAGCTAACAGGCGGGCCACAAACAGGCAAATAACGGCGCAGTACAACAGTGGTGTGCAGAACGGCATCTCAGAACACACAACCCGTTGGTCCTTGTCACGGATGGGTTACTGCAGCAGACGACGACCACACCGGGTTCCACACCAATCAGCTAAAAACAAGAAGAAGCGGCTCCAACGGTCACGTGATCACCAACACTGGACAATTGAGTAGAAAAAAACGTCACCCGGAACCTGACAGCAAGTTCAGTTTCCTTGAGTGGCCTGCACAGTCCCCAGACCTCACCCCAATAGAGCATCTTTGGGATGAGATGAAACGGGACGCTCGCAGCGTGAATGTACAGCCGTCCAATCTGCAGCAACTGCGTAATGCGATAGCGTCAGCATTGACCAAAATCCCTATGGAACGTTTCCCGACACCTTGTAGGACGCCCAGAAGAATCCAGGCTGTACCACATGGGGTGTAACTAATCAACTGTTCGGTGAGTGTAAAATGCACATAAAAATCACCAGTGTAATGTTTGGATTCAGTCTTTTGGCAGGTGAACGTTTGTGTCCTCACCCTGGGTCTATTACATTTTCCCATCATCTACAAACTGTTCAAAATGTCAATTAATACATGGTTATGCTTTTCATATTTCAGTAAGAAACATTTGAATGTAGCCCCATCCATATAAGCCAATTCCCACGATTGTAAAAAGGGTTAAGATCCATTCTGTTTTTTTCTACTTTCTTACCTTTGATATTGAACACTGCATTGTTGAGAAAGAGCTCGTAAGTAAGTATTTCGCTGGACAGTTTTACACCTGTTGTATCCTGTTTACACAACACATACTTTGATTTGATTGAAACGGTTACATCACAAGATATCTTCACATCAACCATCTTCCTCCATGATACCACTGAAGAGGACTGAGCAGTCCCATGTCGCATACCTCTTTCAGCCTCTTGACAGCGTAGTCAGTACTCCTCATGGTAGCCCGGTACACATGTCCAAAACCCCCCTCTCCTATCTGCCTGGTCTGGGAGAAGTCCTCTGTTCCCCTCTGGACTTCCTCAAACGGCCAACACATAGCACTGGACAGCAGGGGGCCTCTGGAGTCAGACCACTAATGAAGAAGAACAAGACTTTATTGATAAATTTTCCTCTGCTTTGATCCCAACCCTCCAAAAAGACACAACCACCCACAGACTAATGAGAAAGACCCAACCACCCACAAACTAATGAGAAAGACCCAACCACCCACAGACTAATGAGAAAGACCCAACCACCCACAGACTAATGAGAAAGACCCAACCACCCACAAACTAATGAGAAAGACCCAACCACCCACAGACTAATGAGAAAGACCCAACCACCCACAGACTAATGAGAAAGACCCAACCACCCACAGACTAATGAGAAAGACCCAACCACCCACAGACTAATGAGAAAGACCCAACCACCCACAGACTAATGAGACAGACACAACCACCCACAGACTAATGAGACAGACACAACCACCCACAGACTAATGAGACAGACACAACCACCCACAGACTAATGAGACAGACACAACCACCCACAGACTAATGAGAGAGATACTTTGGTATAGAACATAAATTACAACTACTACCGGTATTAGTAACCATGAATGAGTAGTCATTGTCGAGACCGACTGCCTACCAGAGAAATCAAACCGTTCTAAATATGTGTTAGTTCTGTTTTATTGTTTCGGTCTACTTTACAACCATTTCCTGAAGTCAACTATTTCATTCTGCTTTTTACATCTGAATCTAACAATAGCGACTATAGTTCCTCTCTCACACCGCTTTTCTTTCAAAGGCTGCGTTTACACAAGCAGGCCACTTTTGATGTATTGCCCAATTATTGGCAAAAGATCCGATCTGATCTGTCAAGACTGTAAAAAAGGGTTTTATAAAAATACACACGAGTATACAAAACATTAAGAACACCTCTTTCAACGATAAGACTGACCAGGTGAATCCAAGCTATGATCCCTTATTAATGTCACCGGTTAAATCCACTTCAAATCAGTGTAGATGAAGGGGAGGAGACAGGTTAAAGAAGGATTTGAGACATGGATTATGTATGTGTGCCATTCAGAGGGTGAAAGGCCAAGACAAAAGATTGAAGAAATGTAGGTTGTTCTGAGGGCAAAGGGGGGTGGGGGAGTTCAACTCAATTTTAGGAAGGTGTTCCTAATGTTTGGTAAACTCGGAGCACATTTGATTGATTGATGGATTGCTACTGAATGGCTTCCGTCACCTGTTGGTCTATAGACGCCCCTCTGTGGTCCTGTGATTTCAGCCATGTGGGTGGAGGGCCAGGTTTGGGCAGAGCCCTCAGTCCTGGAGGGAGAGACAGTCTGAGTGAAGGTGGAGCATAGACCGATCTGATAGCACAGCACTTTAAAACTGGGTCAAATGGACCAACGATAGCAGTGAATTTAAACTGGGTAAAATGGATCAACGATTGCAGTGAATTTAAACTGGGTAAAATGGATCAACGATAGCAGTGAATTTAAACTGGGTAAAATGGATCAACGATAGCAGTGAATTTAAACTGGGTAAAATGGATCAACGATAGCAGTGAATTTAAACTGGGTAAAATGGATCAACGATAGCAGTGAATTTAAACTGGGTAAAATGGATCAACGATAGCAGTGAATTTAAACTGGGTAAAATGGATCAACGATAGCAGTGAATTTAAACTGGGTAAAATGGATCAACGATAGCAGTGAATTTAAACTGGGTAAAATGGATCAACGATAGCAGTGAATTTAAACTGGGTAAAATGGATCAACGATAGCAGTGAATTTAAACTGGGTAAAATGGATCAACGATTGCAGTGAATTTAAACTGGGTAAAATGGATCAACGATTGCAGTGAATTTAAACTGGGTAAAATGGATCAACGATAGCAGTGAATTTAAACTGGGTTACATGGATCAACGATAGCAGTGAATTTAAACTGGGTTACATGGATCAACGATAGCAGTGAATTTAAACTGGGTTACATGGATCAACGATAGCAGTGAATTTAAACTGGGTTACATGGATCAACGATAGCAGTGAATTTAAACTGGGTTACATGGATCAACGATAGCAGTGAATTTAAACTGGGTTACATGGATCAACGATAGCAGTGAATAATATGATAAAATACCTTACAGCCGTGTTATGAACATATTAAAAACAGTATAAAACACAGAGATCCTATAAACACAGAGATCCTATAAACACAGAGATCCTATAAACACAGAGATCCTATAAACACAGAGATCCTATAAACACAGAGATCCTATAAACACAGAGATCCTATATGTAATTCTATGGTGTAAAATATGATAAGACTTTATAAGCCTTTGTTAGAATCATATTACAAGCAGTGTGGAATTTTTGTATTTTATTTATTTAAAAAAAAATTTTTGCAGACGCTCTTATCCAGAGCGACTTACATGAGCAATTAGGGTTAAGTGACACAGACAGATTTTTCACCTAGTCGGCTCGGGGATTAGAACCAGCAACCTTTCGGTTACTGGCACAACGCTCTTACCCACTAAGCTACCTGCCTAAATCTTGTAAGAAGTGTTATAATAATCAGTGTTGTAAGCATAGTATGCGCAGTGTATAGTGAGAAGAGACGTTACCAGGTGGAGAGAGTCTCTTCGTGGTCAGAGTGCTGGCAGGATGGGCTTTAGGAGGGGGGTTGAAGAAGTGAGAGGGGGGAACGGGAGGCTCCAGTTTAACCTGCGACGGGGCAGCAAGTGGAGTGGAAGAGGGCCGCTGTCCACTGGGCTTCCCTATATTAACAAAACAGAAGCCTTTACACAGTCATCTTCCAGAAGCATCCATTATAAAGAACAATGATTCTTCCCGGTCGGTCGGTCGTCCGTCCGTCCGTCCTGTCCGTCCGTCCTGTCCGTCCGTCCTGTCCGTCTGCGCGCGCACGCGTCCGTCCGTCTGTCTCTGTCTGTCTGTCTGTCTGTGCGCGCACGCGTCCGTCCGTCCGTCCTTCTGCCCAGGTCTGTGTCAAACTCACAGTCCAGGATGATGTCTCTGGCTCTGAACAGCTGCAGCTTCTCCAACACGTTCAGTAGTTCTCCCACTGTTCCATTCCTCTGAGCCCAGTGGTTCATCACCCAGTCTGTCCGTCGCTCTCTCCTCTCAGCCAGACGCCTGTCAGTCTGGTCCGTCAACACATGGGACGCTGCCATGGAGGACCAATAACAAAATGGTATAGAAATCAATAATTGTTTAGAGATCAAATCACACCATAATACACCTCAGTTACAGTCACAGCAGCACTACTGTTGTTCGCTCTGCTCTTCCTGATCGGGAAAAACTCTGGGCCCTACAGGGTCATACTTAGGGCCCCAGAGGTCATTCCTTATTAGGTAATGTGGCCAGGAAAAACTTTGGGTCCTGCTCATAATGTATCCAGCTAGTTAACTGTCTCATCTGTATAATGGCTTTTTTACTGAGCTAGCTAGCTAGCTAGCTAGCTAGCTAGCAAGCAATACCGTTCATAGCAAAGATACTTACAACTTTATTTGGTGTTCATAGTCAATGGAAATCAACTTTAAGCAAATATTATCTATACTGAAAGATACTGGCTTCACCTCTTCCTCTCTGCTTTAGCTTGGCTATCCCCAACGGCGCATGCATGACTACTAGCTAGCTAGCGAGAGGCTATACCTGAGAGGAAGAGGCGAAGCGAGAGGGTTTCGGCAAGCAACTCATTAATTATTTAGCAAGTGAGGAGTTATTTTATGGGGGGCAACGAGAGTGTCAAATTTAGAATTGCTATTTTGATACGTTCGGCTGGACAAGTGTGCTGCATACCAGCGGTGCAAAGTACTTAAGTAGTAGTTTAAAGTATTTTTTACTTAAGTAGTTTGAGGGTATCTGTACTTTATTTATATTTGACAACTTTTATTTCACTACATTTTAAAACGACATTTATGTACTTTTTACTACATACATTTTCCCTGACACCCTAAAGTACTCGTTACATTTTGAATGATTAGCAGGACAGGAAAATCGTCAAATTCATGCACTTATCAAGAGAACATCCCTGGTCATCCCTACTGCCTCTGATCTGACGGACTCACGAAACACAAATACTTAATTTGTAAAGATGTCTGAATGTTCGCGTGTGCCCCTGGCTATCCGTAAAATAAAACAAAACAAGAAAATGTGCCGTCTGGTTTGCTTAATATAAGGAATTTGAAATTATTTATACTTTTAGTTTTGATACTAAAGTATATTAAAAACCAAATATTTTCAGACTTTTACTCAAGTAATATTTTACTGGGTGACTTTCACTTGAGTCATTTTCTACTAAGGTATCTTTACTTTTACTCAAGTATGACAATTGGGTAGTTTTCCCACAACTGCTGCATAATCCCTTAAGGCCAGGCACCACAGGCAAAAAATTGTGATTTTGCTTCCATCTACAACTTCTATAATTTCACAAAATGTACAAATAAATCAGAATGTATATAAATACTTGATTTGTATCATTTTTTCCCATCGCCGTCAACTACACCTAGCATACATTGTGCTCCTCTGCATACGTTGTGGTCCTCTGTAGCTCAGCTGGTAGAGCACGGCGCTTGTAACGCCAAGGTAGTGGGTTCGATCCCCGGGACCACCCATACACAAAAAAAAAAATGTATGCAGGCATGACTATAAGTCGCTTTGGATAAAAGCGTCTGCTAAATGGCAGATTATATTATTATTTATACATTTTGTTCTTGTTAGCATGTTTCATGATGAACTTAAACCGCTATTTTTAAAAATCTTCACGTTGAATCATATCATTCAAAAGCTTGTTTTCCGGAGCATATCGTTAGTTAGTCCATACATGGCTATATTCTTTGTAGATGTAGTGCTTCGTGCTGAAAAATGAGTAATTTCCTGACATCCGATTGGTTACCGGCATTTAAAAGGCCCTTTCCGGCAACCTGATTGGTTAAAATGCCTCAGCATTTCCTTGTTTGAAAATATCTCCCGCGAAGAATCCACGTAAAGAGAGACAAAATTAGAAATTCTCAAAGAAAATACCTACTGTATGTGAATCAAAATAGGCGATCTCAGTTGGCCAATGCGAGAAAAGCAGTGAATGATAGAAAACATGAGCCTGATCAGCCGATCCAGGAAGTGGCAGTACAGGTAGAGGAGGGAAAGGAGGAGGCCGGCAGCAGCGCGCCGAGACGCACATTAGTTGAGATGAAGATGACAGCTAGCAGCTAGCAGCGATCAACCAGACAGCAGCGATCAACCAGAAGGCAGCCAGCTAGCAGCGATCAACCAGAAGGCAGCCAGCTAGCAGCGATCAACCAGACGGCAGCCAGCTAGCAGCGATCAACCAGACGGCAGCCAGCTAGCAGCGATCAACCAGACGGCAGCCAGCTAGCAGCGATCAACCAGACGGCAGCCAGCTAGCAGCGATCAACCAGACGGCAGCCAGCTAGCAGCGATCAACCAGACGGCAGCCAGCTAGCAGCGATCAACCAGACGGCAGCCAGCTAGCAGCGATCAACCAGACGGCAGCCAGCTAGCAGCGATCAACCAGACGGCAGCCAGCTAGCAGCGATCAACCAGACGGCAGCCAGCTAGCAGCGATCAACCAGACGGCAGCCAGCTAGCAGCGATCAACCAGACGGCAGCCAGCTAGCAGCGATCAACCAGACGGCAGCCAGCTAGCAGCGATCAACCAGACAGCAGCCAGCTAGCAGCAATCAACCAGACAGCAGCCAGCTAGCAGACAGCAGCAATCAACCAGACAGCAGCCAGCTAGCAGACAGCAGCAATCAACCAGACAGCAGCAATCAACCAGACAGCAGCCAGCTAGAGGCAATCAACCAGACAGCAGCCAGCCAACAGTCTCTTTTATTCCACATGTCACAAATAAACCAACATGTACATGATTTGATTTGCCCTTAGTGTCTAAACACTGGACTGAAAATCACTATAGACCTCCACCAACCAGGGATTCTGTCATGATAGAATGTGCACACTGAAGGTGATCGTGATGCATTTAGGAGGAGTGTTTCCACTTCCTCCAGGCTGCAGGAGGGCTCCAGGGGAGATGTGGCATTCGATATAAATGTGAGGATGGTTCTTCTAGCCCACGAACTTGGACTTGGTTATGCAGCTCTAAAGAAAATCAACAAAGGGATTCCTTCCCTGAGTCTCAGCTCATATCAGAGACGTGACAGGAGAGTGACAGGTCAATAAAAAGGGAGAGTAGCCCATTATTGTCAGGTGACTTGCTGTGTATAAATAATATTTATTTCCTTGCTCCAGCAAATGTAATCAAAGTAAATAGACAGAGCGATAGGAAAACATACCCATACAACGAGACTATCACATAGGCCTACGGTGTCATAGGGCTGTAGCCTTCTGTCATTACTGAGTAAATACATGCTGATATGCTAATATTTACATAGGGTAACATGCTAATATTTACATAGGGTAACATGCTGATATTTACATAGGGTAACATGCTGATATTTACATAGGGTAACATTTACATCAGGGGTGTCAAACGTACGGCCCGCGGGCCGGATCAGGCCCGCAAACGGGTTTAATCCGGCCCGCGAGATGATTTTGAGAGAAAAAAAAAAAAAAAAATTTTTTTTTTTTTTGTAAAGTATAAAAATGCGCTGCCATTTTTCTATAAAATAAACTGCTGTTCCAATTGCGTCCACTGGATGGCGCAATAGCAATTGTGTTAAGCAAGCAAACTGTTTATACCGGGGCAGAGCAAGTAGGTCAAGCACGTGCAGCCAATGAGCTACTTTGTTTTGCCCGCGATATTTATTACGGCTTCTACTTTTAACATTATGTGCTTTGGCACCCTCATTGCCCCAATATGTCTCTGTCAAAAAAGAGAAAAGTGGACACAGAGTGCAGAGTGTTCCAAGAAAAATTGTCATCCTATTTATTCACGGAATTGAATGGGAAAGCTGTATGTTTGGTGTGTTCAGAGCATGTTGCAGTGCTGAAAGAATATAACCTTCGTCGCCACTATGTGAGTCTTCATGCCGACAAATATGACAACTTTCAAGGACAGCGGAGATGAGAGAAGGTGAATGAACTGTTGGCGGGTCTGAAGAAACAGCAGTCTGTGTTTACTCACAGCCGAGACATCAGTGACACTGCAGTGAAAGCTAGCTACCTCATTGCTAATGAAATCGCAGTGGCTTCAAAACCATTTAGTGAGGGTGAATTTGTAAAAACATGCATGATGAAGGCAGCGGAGATTGTGTGCCCTGAAAAGCGGCAGGATTTTGCAAATATCAGCCTGACAAGAAACACAGTTGCAGACAGGATTTCCGATCTTTCAGTGGATTTGGACAGCCAGTTGAAGCCAAAAGTAAAGTCATTTATTGCGTTTTCGGTTGCAATTGATGAAAGCACGGACATTACAGATGTTGCACAACTGGCCATTTTCATCCGCGGAGTTGATGACACATTGACCGTCACCGAGGAGTTTGTGGAGTTGGTGCCGATGACAGATACAACGACAGCAGCTGATATTTTTACCGCACTCGTTGGCGCGCTGGACAGGGTCGGAGTGGACTGGTCCCGCGCTGTCAGCCTGGCTACAGATGGTGCGCCTTCAATGATCGGGAAAAAAAGCAGGCGTTGTGACAAAGTTCAGAGAGAAAGTGCAATCTGCAAATGGAGGACGTGATTTTTTGACTTTTCACTGTATTTTGCACCAGGAGGCTTTTTTTTGTTGCAAGTCATTAAAGATGGATAACGTCATGAAGGTGGTCATCCAAACTGTTAATTTCATCCGATCCAGAAGCCTGAATCACCGTCAGTTTGACAGCCTTCTCAGAGAGAAAGACCACATCTATGGCCTGCCATACCACACTGAGGTAAGATGGTTAAGCCGAGGTGCTGTGCTGAGGCGTTTCTTTGATTTATGAGAAGAAATTGAACAGTTCATGGAAGAAAAGGGCAAACCAGTGTTAGAATTTCATTCCGCAGAATGGATGCAGGACCTTGCATTTATGGTGGATGTTACAGAGCACCTGAATAACTTGAACAAACAGCTGCAAGGGCGCAACAAAGTTGTCACGCAGTATTATGACAGCATACGTTCTTTCAAGTTGAAGCTGTCATTGTGGGAGACGCAACTTGCCGGTGGTGATGCAGCTCACATCCCCTGTCTGAAAAATGTGTGCGCGACCCAACATGTGGCAGACATGAAGCGGTTCAAAGATAAAATAACGGGACCGTTACGGGAGTTTGAGCAACGCTTTCAGATTTATGTTGATGTTTTTATGTTGATGTGCTATTGTTTTTAATTGTTTTTATTTGTATATTTAACCTATTCTTGACTCTGTGGTTCTTGCACTTGTTTGGGGAACAGGATTTCATTATTTTTATCTACATTTCTGCCTGAGAAATGACACCCTGATATAGTTCTGTGATCTGTGATATACTTCTGTGAATCACTGAGGCATTGTGTGTTTGTGTGTTCTTTGTCCTCAGAACTTTCAAATAACTTGAGGTGTTTTATGATTAATAGTGATGTCGTGCTTTTGGACACTGTCCTCAGGCTCCAGCTTTATGTTTATATGTTTTTATGTTGATGTGCTATTGTTTTTAATTGATTTTATTTTATTTGTATATTTAACCTATTCTTGACTCTGTGGTTCTTGCACTTGTTTGGGGAACAGGATTTCATTATTTTTATCTACATTTCTGCCTGAGAAATTACACCCTGATATAGTTCTGTGATCTGTGAAACAGTTCTGTTAATCACTGAGGCATTGTGTGTTTGTGTGTTCTTTTTCTTTAGAATTTTCAAATAAACTTGACGTGTTTTATGATTAATAGTGATGTTGTGCTTGTACTATTTTGGACACACTGTCCTCAGGCTCCAGCTTTATGTTGATCGTATTAAAACAAAGAAAACAATCTGAAGTTGTTGTTTTTAAGTTATATATACCATGATTTTTCCGGTCCGGCCCACTTGGGAATAGATTTTCCTCCATGTGGCCCCTGAGCTAAAATGAGTTTGACACCCCTGATTTACATACATTTACATTTTAGTCATTTAGCAGACGCTCTTATCCAGAGCGACTTACAGTTAGCGCATACATTATTTTATCGAACCCACAACCCTGGCGTTGCAAACGCCATGCTCTACCAACTGAGCTACATCCCCTGCCGGCCATTCCCTCCCCTACCCTGGACGACGCTGGGCCAATTGTGCGCCGCCCCACGGGTCTCCCGGTCGCGGCCGGCTACAACAGAGCCTAACATGCTAATATTTACATAGGGTAACATGCTGATATTTACATAGGGTAACATGCTGATATTTAGTCCTGCAGTTATGACTGTAATGTCGACAGACATAAGTACTTCCCCCGCCCCCACACTTTAGTTGCAGAGATTCAGAGAGGGCTACAGTCAATGGGGATGCTAATGGAAGAGCATACACAGATATAGTCCCAGACATAGCAGAGTTAAATAATAATAATACTTTTTTTTTACGAGAATCCGTTTGGGGTATATATATACCCCATGTAATACTACATTATCTTGTATTTATGTATACTTTAAAACTGGTAAAGTTTCAGTCTGATGAGAGTAAAGAAACAAAAAATCCCTATTAGCCTGTGGTGCCTGGCCTTAAAAGACCTTGGCTTGAAAAACGACAAAAAAGGGGCAATAGTGTGTTTGTCCATTTTGAGTTTACGTAGGCCGGTATATACTTCCTCGAAATAGTCATAAATGATCGAAGATCACGCAATAAATCTGTCAGATTTGCAATTTGTAATGCAATTTAGCATCTGACTGGCATGATTGATGTAATATTCAAGTGAATCCCTACTGTTGCTCAACCCCGGACGAGGGGCCGTCTGCATGCTTCCCAACCGCAACTATTCCGAACAGTTTCCGCATATATTCTGACGACATTTTGTGACGTTTTTGTTTCGTCTTGGACTTCGGGTTTATTCGGCTGTTCGGACGAGATACGTCATCAACTTGGACACCATAGCTTATCCTACATTTTAGTCATTTAGTAGACGCTCTTATCCAGAGCGATTTACAGGAGCAATTAGGGTTAAGTGCCTTGCTTAAGGGCACATCGACAGATTTTTCACCTAGTCGGCTCGGGGATTAGAACCAGCGACCTTTCGGTTATTGGCACAACGCTCTTAACCACTAAACTACCTGCCGCCCAACAGCACCTGCTCCTACTAGCACAGAGTTTTTTAAACATTTACATTTTTTGGCATTTTAGCAGACCCTCTTATCCAGAGACTACATTTCCCCCCCATACTGGTCCCCCGTGGGAAACGAACCCACAACCCTGGCGTTGCAAACGCCATGCTCTACCAACTGAGCTAAATTTTTTAAAAACTATATTTCCTACTAACTAGCATGTCGGTCAGTGCCATTTCTTACCGAATCTGTCCCAGTCCACGTCGGAGATACTGTCCATAACACCGGAGAACTCGCACAGGACAACTGGTGGTAACTTGTACAAGTACACCTTTCTGATATCCCAGGACGACATCTTTAGACCTTGCTAGCCAACGCGTTACGTAGCTAGCAAGCTAGCTGTAACATTTTTTGGCATTTCAAATTTACTACGGTAAGAATTATGACGCTAGAAAGCGAACGTTACTCAATCAAGCCGATGACGATAGCGTGGTTGTCCGTGATAAAAAATAAATAAAAGTCTAATAAAAACCGTTAGTTTTTGCGATTCAATAAGTTATTTCCCAGCTTCAAGTATGCCTAGAAACTTCCGCTGTCGCCAACAATCAGAATTTAAACGTGGGTGCCACGCCCCCTAGCCCACCACATGATGGCCTACTTCTCCCTTCAAATCAAATCAAATGAAATTGTATTTGTCACATACACGTGTTTAGCAGATGTTATTGCAGGGCGGGGTAGCGAAATGCTTGTGCTTCTAGCTCCGACAGTGTAGTAATATCTAACAAGTAATATCTAACTATTTCACAACATATACATTTTTACATTTACATTTTTTGTCATTTAGCAGACGCTCTTATCCTGAGCGACTTACAGGGGCAATTAGGGTTAAGTGCCTTGCTCAAGGGCACATCGACAGATTTTTCACCTAGTCGGCTCTGGGATTAGAACCAGCGACCTTTCGGTTACTGGCACAACGCTCTTAACCACTAAGCTACCTGCCATATACCCTATACACACAATCTAAGTAAGGAATGGAATTAAGAATATTTCATTTTTCATTTTAGTCATTTAGCAGACGCTCTTATCCAGAGCGACTTACAGGAGCAATTAGGGTTAAGTGCCTTGCTCAAGGGCACATCGACAGATTTTTCACCTAGTCGGCTCAGGGATTAGAACCAGCGACCTTTCGGTTACTGGCACAACGCTCTTACCCACTAAGCTACCTGCCGCCCCAATATATACCTGCCGCCCCAATATATACAAGCAATGGCAGAGCAGCATGAACTAAGATACAGTAGAATATTATAGAATACAGGATATACATATGAGATGAGTAGTGCAAGATATGTAAACATTATTAAAGTGACTTCATGGAAAATAATCAATGTTCAGTGTGCCTTGAATTCTAAATAAATCACAGACAGTGTCACCAGCAAAGCACCCCCACACCATAACACCTCCTCCTCCATGCTTTACGGTGGGAAATACACATGCAGAGATCATCCGTTCACCCACACCGCGTCTCACAAAGACATGGCGGTTGGAACCAAAAATCTCAAATTTGGACCAAAGGACACATTTCCACTGGTCTAATGTCCATTGCTCGTGTTTCTTGGCCCAAGCAAGTCTCTACTTCTTATTGGTGTCATTTTGTAGTGGTTTCTTTGCAGCAATTCCACCATGAAGGCCTGATTCACACAGTCTCCTCTGAACAGTTGATGTTGAGATGTGTCTGTTACTTCAACTCTGTGAAGCATTTACTTGGGTTGCAATTTCTGAGGCTGGTAACTCTAATAAACTTATTTACATTTACATTTTAGTCATTTAGCAGACGCTCTTATCCAGAGCGACTTACAGTTAGTGAATACATATTTTTTTATACTGGCCCCCCGTGGGAATCGAACCCACAACCCGGCGTTGCAAACGCCATGCTCTATCAACTGAGCTACATCCCTGCCGGCCATTCCCTCCCCTACCCTGGACGACGCTGGGCCAATTGTGCGCCGCCCATGAGTCTCCCGGTCGCGGCCGGCTGCGACAGAGCCTGGATTCGAACCAGGATCTCTAGTGGCACAGTTAGCACCACTATGCAGTGCCTTAGACCACTGCAGCAGAGGTAACTCTGGATCTTCCATGCCTATGGTGGTCCTCATGAGAGCCAATTTCATCATAGCGCTTGATGGTTTTTGCGACTGCACTTGAAGAAACGTTCAAAGTTCTTGAAATGTTCCATATTGACCTTTGTGTCTTAAAGTAATGATGGACTGTTGTTTCTCTTTGCTTATTTAAGCTGTTCTTGCCATAATATTGACTTGGTCTTTTACCAAATAGGGCTATCTTCTGTATACACCCCCTCCCTTGTCACAACACAACTGATTGTCTTAAATGCATTAAGAAGGAAAGAAATTCCACAAATTAACTTTTAAGAAGGCACACCCGTTAATTGAAATGCATTGCAGGTGACTACCTCATCAAATCAAAATCAAATCAAACCAAATGTATTTGTCACATACACATTTTTTTTTTTTTTTTGTCATTTAGCAGACGCTGGCGTTTGCAACGCCAGGGTTGTGGGTTCGATTCCCACGGGGGGCCAGTATAAAAATATATATATATATATGTATTCACTAACTGTAAGTCGCTCTGGATAAGAGCGTCTGCTAAATGACTTAAATGTATATACATATGAGATGGGCAATGCAAGATATGTACACCTAATTAAAGTGACCAGTGATTTTCAAGTCTGTATGTAGGCAGCAGCCTCTCTGTGCTAGTGATGGCTGTTTAACAGTCTGATGGCCTTGAGATAGAAGCTGTTTTTCAGTCTCTCGGTCCCAGCTTTGATGCACCTGTACTGTCCTCGCCTTCTGGATGATAGCGGGGTGAACAGGCAGTGGCTCGGCTGGTAGTTGTCCTTGATGATCTTTTTGGCCTTCCTGTGACATCGGGTGCTGTAGGTGTCCTGGAGGGCAGGTAGTTTGCCCCCGATGATGCATTGTGCAAACCGCACCATCCTCTGGAGAGCCCTGTGGTTGTGGGCAGTGCAGTTGCCGTACAAGGCGGTGATACAGCCCGACAGGATGCTCTCAATTGTGCATCTGTAAAAGTTTTTGAGGGTTTTAGGTGACAGGCCAAATTTCTTCAGCCTCCTGAGGTTGAAAAGACGCTGTCATGAAGCTGGTTGAGAGAATGCCAAGAGTGTGCAAAGCTGTCATCAAGGCAAAGGGTGGCTATTTGAAGAATCTCAAATATAAAATATATTTTGATTTGTTTAACACTTTTTTGGTTACTACATCATTCCATATGTGTTATTTCATAGTTTTGATGTCTTCACTATTATTCTACAATGTAGAAAGTAGTAAAAATAAAGAAAAACCCTGGAATGAGTAGGTGTGTCCAAACTTTTGACCGGTACTGTACGTTAGCCTAATATGATCCACTATTGCTAGCGATCCTCAGGAACACCTACACAAACGTGACATAGGAAAGAAAAGTAAACTAACTATGTAATGGAATGATGCAAAATGTAAGGAAACTAAACACTAAAGTGACAGTTATACATTTATGTGGGTATAACTGATGGTTGCTACCGATCGTGGCTAATATTTAAAACAATACACATTTTTAACAAAATACAGTGAAAAGTCTGGGCATATAATTCAAACATTCTAGAAATCATAAATCAACTCTGTAGGTTTGGCGCTATACTGCCATTTGCGCATGGCTACAGAATAATATACCTTGGGTCTCCAAATGTCATCATTGCAAGTTACAAGGCCAGCATTTCATAAACTTCCCTGTGGAAAAGTTGATACGTTGATACGCTTCAGTTTGCTGCCATGTGACTTTTTTTCACGTGTCCAGCGGTCATAAGGTAAAATTGATCTAAAATAATTGTCATTTATATTTACAATCCCCTTATTAAAACGACTTACTCAGTTAGCTAACTCTTATCAATAGCTCGTATCAATTTGTAAATTACAGTCATAGAGAATGATGTTATTTCAATCTGAAAAAATAAAAGTAGATGTTGTTCCACTTGGAACCGATAGGTTGCTCGACCTTATTGCTCGACCTTATTCACTCCTGAGTGGCGCAGTGGTCTAAGGCACTGCATCTCAGTGCTAACTGTGCCACTACAGATCCTGGTTCGAATCCAGGCTCTGTCGCAGCCGGCCGCGACCGGGAGACTCATGGGCGGCGCACAATTGGCCCAGCGTCGTCCAGGGTAGGGGAGGGAATGGCCGGCAGGGATGTAGCTCAGTTGATAGAGCATGGCGTTTGCAACGCCAGGGTTGTGGGTTTGATTCCCACGGGGGGCCAGTATAAAAAAAATAATATATGTATTCACTAACTGTAAGTCGCTCTGGATAAGAGCGTCTGCTAAATGACTAAAATGTAATGTAAATGTTTCATTCCGCGTTAAGGTGGTGGAATTATGAGGGAATTAAGTCCAGGTCAGAACAGGGGGTATCAATAGACACACCTCCGCCGATGACATGGACGTCGATTAAGGCAGCCCCCAGCACCTCTCTGATTCAGAGGTTAAATGCAGAAGACACATTTCGGTTGAACGCGTTCAGTTGTGCAACTGACTAGGTATCCCCTTTGCTTTCCCCTTAATTTATTTGATCGCCACTCAAAACGAATAGTGGGTGAATAGCTATTCTCAAGTTTAAGTTAAAGGTCGGAATTCCCGCGTAGAGAGAACAGTACATGAAAAGGGAATTCTGTTGCTTAACTCGGGTCGGAAGTGTCTCAGGTTAGCATTGCTGATCTACGATCACTGATCAGGTCCCTCTATGTAGTCAGCAGATGCAGCTTCTGTTTCAGCACTGATGACCGGACACCTGATCAACTTCCCATTATAGTAAAAGTCACATGTGATAAGTCCTTGTGGAGATGACACAATTGTCTTAATATTGAATTGTGTCTATTGATTACATTTTATTATAGGATATATCATTCTGATTCAGACTCATCCCACCTGTTTCTTGGGCCAAAAAGCACAACATGATTCAAAAAAATGTATTTTTTCATGACCTCGCCTATGCAGACCTAAAACTAATCAGTATTGATAACCCCAAAAAAGTTGTACTTTCATGGGACAAAGATTTTGGGCAAATTATCAACATTTCAGAAAAAGTCTTATTTAATAAGTTCAATTACATGTAGTAGCATTTAAAGTCCTCTCGGTGGCAGTAGTGAGCAGGAGTTCACCCTGGAGTCCATTTGAGACCTGAATGTAGAACCTTGAAATGACAGATGACAAGCGTATTAAACACAGACACACTGCATTAAAAAGAGGCAGTCAGACTTGTATATCAGAATTTTTACTTTGTTTGAAAAAAGATGATCAGAAAACAGTGTTATTGAAATATGACAACAGGAGAAATTCCAGCCAAACAATTGAGATAAAAAAAAAAAAAAGGGTTAGCTAACATGAGTATTTTTATATTCGTATCTTCCTGTCACACTCACACGGTCTAATCCTACCCAGGCTGTGACTGAGGTCGTTGCTAATATACAAAACGATACACATTTCTTAATTAAATACAGTGAAAAGTCTGGGCATATAATTAAAACGTTATAGAAATCATAAATCAACTCTGTAGGTTTGGCGCGCTATACTGCCATTTGCGCATGGCCACAGAAGAATATACCTTGGGTCTCCAAATGTCATCATTTCAAGTTACAAGGCCAGCATTTCATAAACTTCCCTGTGGAAAAGTTGATACGTTGATACGCTTCAGTTTGCTGCCATGTGACTTTTTTTCACGTGTCCAGCGGTCATAAGGTAAAATTGATCTAAAATAATTGTCATTTATATTTAGAATCCCCTTATTAAAACGACTTACTCAGTTAGCTAACTCTTATCAATAGCTCTTATCAATTTGTAAATTACAGTCATAGAGAATGGTGTTATTTCTATCGGGAAAAAAATAAAGTAGACGTTGTTCCACTTGGAAGCGACAGGTTGCTCGACCTTATTCATCGTTTCAGAATGTTATAAGGTCAGAAAACAGTGTTATTGAAATATTACAACAGGATAAATTCTAGCCCAACAACTGATCCCCAAAAAAAAGGGGTTAGCTAACATGAGTATTTTTATCTTCCTGTCACACACTCACACAGTCTAATCCTACCCAGGCTGTAACCCCACCCCAATCTCTGTGAATATTCGATCAGGGGGCGTGTACTTCCCACTATGAACAAAACAAAAAACTGAAATCAAAAAATGTAATAGATAGTTTATTTTAAATTTTTATTCCATGTCACATTTTGACACAATAAATGAGAAAATAAGTTGATTTCCGATTTTGGTTTTGCAAATTCAGAAACGAAAAAACGAGACGTTTTCCGTTTTCCACTCTCCAGTTTGGCTCAAATGAACTAAATGTACACAGACCCTACACAGGGACCGGCCTTACATATTCTGTTTAAAGGGCGAATTTGCTCTGGAAGCCAAAGCAGCCAAATACTCCATCTCCACGTGAATCGATTCTCAATTGCGGTACGGTTCTATGAACATAAATCCCTCTACTTTCGGATCACATCAAAAATAATTTCACAAAATGCAAAATACACACTCACTGTACACTTTCAACCGGGTTTAAAAAGTTACAGTGGCAATATGTCCGTTTACACACAGGAGACGCAGATAGCTAGTTAGCACAGGTAGCCAGTCCACTCTGTCTTCCGTCTGTTTTCGTAAACAAGAGCTATAACATAAAAATACGTCCAATGTGGGAACCCTAATGTTCAGACCGGGCGTCGCGGCTCTTAACAAAACTCCCCCCCCCCTACAGAAGACGCCTTCGTCCAATGACTTTTATGTGTAATGTAATGGAACTGAGACAAATCAAGAGCTAGCTGAGGGCCTCTTCTCACATAGGGGCCAACATAAGCAACCGATTGTAACACCAGATAATGTAATTTAAACAAAAAATGTGGTTTTCATTATACTGGGAGTTACAGGTTAGGTACTGTTTGGTGTAGCACCTTAGCGATACTGTCTTAATCCTCAATTTGTGGAAACAGGAGTCTCATAAATTTCATTGTCCAGTTGCAGGGGGTCCGTTTTAATTTAGAAAATGCTCCATTATTAAAATAAATCATTTTTTATCCTCCATGAGGTAATCCATCAATCCGCCGCCATCTTGCCTACTTTAAGTCTTCTCTCATTGATCGAGACAGGTGTCTGTCATCATGACATGCGGAACTTTGGGGTGGACCCACCTGTCTCAAATCAATGAGAGAAGACTTGAAATAGACAAGATGGTGGCGGACACATTGTTGGATTACTTCATGGAGCAAAACAAGTATTTTTAATAACGGAGCATTTTCTAAATTCAAACAGACCCCCCCTGCAACTGTGTGTGTGGTTGTGTAATTTGGTCAACGTCCTTTCACCTTTAGTTCAGGAGAGAGAGAGAGAGAGAGAGAGAGAGAGAGAGAGAGAGAGAGACAGAGAGAGGGACAGAGAGAGAGAGAGAGAGAGAGAGGGACAGAGAGAGAGAGAGAGAGAGAGAGAGAGGGACAGAGAGAGAGAGAGAGAGAGAGAGAGAGAGACAGAGAGAGAGAGAGAGAGAGAGAGACAGAGAGAGATAGAGGGGAGAGAGAGAGAGAGAGAGAGAGAGAGAGAGAGAGAGCAGAGAGAGAGAGAGAGAGAGAGACAGAGAGAGACAGAGAGAGACAGAGAGAGAGAGAGAGGGACAGAAGAGAGAGAGAGAGAGAGAGAGAGAGAGAGAGAGAGAGAGGGACAGAGAGAGAGAGAGAGAGAGAGAGAGAGAGAGAGAGAGAGAGAGAGAGAGAGAGAGAGAGAGAGAGAGAGAGAGAGAGAGAGAGAGAGAGAGAGAGAGAGAGAGAGAGAGAGGGACAGAGAGAGAGAGAGAGAGAGAGAGAGAGAGAGAGAGAGAGAGAGAGAGAGAGAGAGAGAGAGAGAGAGAGAGAGAGAGAGAGAGAGAGAGAGAGAGAGAGAGAGAGACTGGTTCAGGGGGTTCAGCTCAGACAGAAAACCCTGGCAGTAACCATACAGTTGCTGTGACAGAAAAGTAGCCTGCCTCAAGTCAGGTTACAAATTACACATTGGGGGCCACTCCAATAATAACTCCTTCCTCCTGAAGTGTTCACTCGTTGACAACTTCCCACAGATCTAAAAGCGTTGGATTGGTGGAGGTATGGGCTAGCCAGAGGGAGTTTCCACCATATTTCTTATACCAGTCATTTCTCTTCAAATCAGTGAAGGGAAGTGAACAAGGTGCACACTTTTTTTGGGAGGAAGGTGAGATAATTGGGACACACAGCCCATTGACTCTTGGAGGTACCCAACATATTTGACACCTACGAGTGATCCGTGCCCACATGGATATAATGATTATACACGGACGATGACATCACACATAAGTGTTTCCGTTTCCTGTATGGAAACACAGAACGTGGTATTGGCTCCAGTCGGGGTTTGGATATGAATTACACACTCCGGGGGATATAAAGTGATTCTTGGGGGTCACCCAAATGAATGTCACCCAAATGAATGAATGAATGAATGAAAAAATAATGTTTACACACAAGACGACGTAGGTATATGTTGTTTACTAGTATGTTTGTTACATAGGCTAAAATCAAACAAACGGATACATTACTGTAAAAGTTCACACAGACTATGCTTTTCAGTTTTCAGGAAAGCAGAGACATGGCTTGGATATGGCAATAACAATAATACAGTATATCCCTTGACACCATGAACGTGTGATTGTTTCATTAAAATAGTTTCGCTATCATTTAGGACTACCCATCCCTTTGCATTACTAGTTGAAACGAAATAAAAAATAAAATATCAAAATAAAAATGACTAATTCAGACAAAGGTAAAAAAAAAAAAAATACATAGAAAAAGGGTGATGAGTGTCCTGTCAGGCAATGAACTTCATAAAGTGCAGACCTTAAATTTGTTTATTTCATTACACTGGCCATGATTGAAATATTATCTCATAAAAAATCGTGGTTGGAAGGAATAAGGCAGGCTAATGATGACCAATTATTTAAGATTAATAATAATAATAATAATAGTAATAATAATGTTAACCAACAACAACAATTTTCCAAAGTGCTAAAACAAGAAACGAAAAAAATAAAAATAATCTTTAAAATTGTCACAAGGTCTTATGACATATTCGTTATTGCCCGTTATAGTCCTCGGTTCCTCTAAATACATTTTGTTTAAATGAAAAATGAAAGCAGGCAAATTATCATCAAACTGAGAAAATACTTTTTGTATCTATTATACACTCCAAGCACAGAATAGCAACAAGAGGCAAATACAGAATTAAAAAAAAACAAATATATTTGACCACAGTATAAATTCTAGTACTTCAAGGCACAAGACTATGTTAAATAGACAGTTAACTTCTCCAACAGTGGATTTTTGAATTTGTATCAAAGTTGACTATTATATTTATTTTTGACCTGAATTGGTATTGAATAAATAACTCTGGATAGGTTAGCTTAATCCTATACATCAATGTGGAGAAATTAAAAGCGAATTGAATAATGACGTAAAATGTAAATTCACTGTTGGCTTGATGTACTATTGCTTTTTAAAAAGCAGTGATTTGGCGAAAGAGCATTGTCAAAGCTACCTTGTCTGAAATAGTTCAATATAATATCTGAAGCAGGGACAATGACGAATACATATCTCTAGAAAAGTATACTGACAACTCTCCCTCACCGAAAGAAACACATTAATTTATTTCCATAAATAAAAAAAATGAATAGTTCTTTAGTTATTCTTAACCACATGCTAACACATCAAACACCTCTAGAAGTGTCCATGAAATTACATTCTACATCACTGAATATTTCTTTAATCAAATCCAATAGAAAAATTTGGGACTTATTACTTAAGACACAGGCAAACATCACAATCATCTACAGGTTACATACTGAATGAGGGTCGAGTCCAAACAGACACAATCTGATTGAAGTGTAATAACCACCTGTTATTAATGTGTTATTCACGCTATAACCTGTTATATTAACCTGTTATTAACCTTAACCTCTCACTTAAGGAATGCAAGATCCTCGTTGTGACACTGTAGCCTGGTCCCAGATCCGTTTGTGCTGTCTTGCCCATTCCTAGGGTCATTACGTTGGCAAGACAGCACAAACAGATCTGGGACCAGGCTAGTGAATTGCCCACCCACTTACTTCCTTAGACCATAGTTTGAATTTTACTGGAATATAATATCATTGTTTTAATCAAAGGCCACATCTGTTACATAATACAGTGTATGTAATGTAAATCCGCAAAGCAAGGCACTGGCCCTTCGATTGCAGCTCAGTTAGCCAGACCGGCGGTGTTGTTCACTTGAACCCGATTCTACTGCAGGGCCAAACTGATCCAAGTCATGCCTACCTGTACCGGGTTGCCCTGGTTCCAGAGCCAGCAGAGTCCGGGTCAGTACAGCCCTACGGTGTGAACCAGGTAATGGAGACATACAGTAGAGCTTCGATGCTGTCCTTCAAGTCCACACTGATCACAGTGACAGAATTTCAGGACATACAGTGCATTTGGAAAGTATTCAGACCCCTTGACTTTTCCCACATTTTTGTTACGTTACAGCCTTATTCTAAAATGGATTAAATATTTACACACAATACCCCATAATGACAAAGTGAAAACAGGTTTTTATCAACAGAAATACCTTATTTACATAAGTATTCAGACCCTTTGCTATGAGACTCGAAATTGAGCTCAGGTGCATCTTGATTCCATTGATCATCCTTGAGATGTTTCTACAACTTGATTGGAGTCCACCTGTGGTAAATCCAATTGATTGGACATGATTTGGAAAGGCACACACCTGTCTATATAAGGTCCCACACTTGACAGTGCATGTCAAGGCAAAAACCAAGCTATGACGTCGAAGGAATTGTCCGTAGAGCTCCGAGACAGGATTGTGTCGAGGCACAGATCTGCGGAAGGGTAACAAAAAATTTCTGCAGCATTGAAGTTCCCCAAGAACACAGTGGCCTCCATCATTCTTAAATGGAAGACGTTTGGAACCCCCAAGACTCTTCCTAGAGCTGGCCGCCCAGCCAAACTGAGCAATCGGGGGAGAAGGGCCTTGGTCAGGGAAGTGACCAAGAACCCGATGGTCACTCTGACAGAGCTCCAGAGTTCCTCTGTGGAGATGGGAGAACCTTCCAGAAGGACAACCATCTCTACAGCACTCCACCAATCAGGCCTTTATGGTAGAGTGGCCAGACGGAAGCCACTCCTCAGTAAAAGGCACATGACAGCCCGCTTGGAGTTTGCCAAAAGGCACCTAAAGGACTCTCAGACCATGAGAAACAAGATTCTCTGGTCTGATCAAACCAAGATTGAACTCTTTGGCCTGAATGCCAAGCGTCACGTCTGGAGGAAATCTGGTCTACAGAGAAGAATGGGAGAAACTCCCCAAATACAGGTGTGCCAACCTTGTAGCGTCACACCCAAGAAATAATCACTACCAAAGATGCTTCAACAAAGTACTGAGTAAAGGGTCTGAATACATTTACAATGGTCATATTTCAACAAAAAAATTACATTGCAGAAATTTCTAGAAGACTGTTTTTGCATTGTCATTATGGGGTATTGTGTGTAGATTGATGAGGAAAAAAAACAATTTAATCAATTTTAGAATAAGGCTGTAACGTAACAAAATGTCGTCAAAGTCAAGGGGTCTGAATACTTCCCGAAAGCAAGTAACCAATTAGTTTTTCATCCTCCTTTTGATATTTACTATTTCCAATTTCTGCTTCATTAAATGGCAAATGAAAAGTGCCGATTTTGCCTTCAAACTGGTGTAACGGACTGACCCACCTCCTCCTCTAGCCTCCAACTCCAGGTTTCTGGACCAGGAGAGACATATTACTGAAGACTGAGTCAGACCCTGGGACTGTTGAACCCCTTTCACACGACTGAGCCGAGCTGAGCCAAGCCGCACCGCACCGCACTGCACTGCCCTAGTTATGCATCCACCATAGTTGCTGGAACTGTGCTGGAAATAACAATATCCGAGACAGCACAGTACAGCTCAGCTTGGCTCAGTAGGGTGGAGGGCATTTGTGTAGAGTGAGAGCTTCCTGTGATGATCTGCAGAGAGGGAGAGAGAGAGAGAAAAAGAGAGAGGGGGAAGAGAGAGGTGGGGGAGAAAGAGAGAAAGGGGGTGGGGGGAGAAAGAGAGAAGGGGGGGGAGCCAGTGGTGCTTGGAGTCACTGGGGGTTCACTCAGTCAACTTGTACCAAAACTTCCAAGATACTCACAACTGCAACGATGCAGACGGTGTGATCATGTCAGGTTTTTAGATACACTAGACTTTAACAGTTCTTTCTCCCCGCACTGTTGTGAATTTGAAGATATTACACAGCCCTTTGTGAGCTAGATAGCTTGTATTGTCCATTTTGCCCCTCCCTAGTCACTAAGGCAAGGGAAGAGGGTAAGCAAGAGGAGGAGAGATATGAGCCACATCCAAACCACTTTGCATTTTATTGAGGAGGACAAAGCCTCCTCTGGCAGATATAGGACATATTGTCAATACAAGGTGGAGACAGGGGTCTGAATCTCTGGTAGATATAGGACATTCTCAATGCAAGGTGGAGACAGGGGTTTGAACTTTCACAGTTCTTATATCCGATCTACAGAAGGCGAAAATTCTAGTGCAGATAGAAAAAAATGTGTCTTCTGGTGTTGTGCCAAAACGGAGTACTACTGTTTACTGTAACAGATCTGCACAACATCCTCATACTGTCATCAACATGTCCATTACAGATAATTCCAAGGTTTAACATATTGGCGCATTAAAGTAATAATAATCTATACTATCATAGTATGTTACACTGTAAGAAGTCACTAACAAATAGATCTCCGGAGTTCTGACATGCAAGAATACGTTTTTTCAGATTCAAGACTGAGTACAGATTAGAAACAATGTTTTTCTAGTCAGGGTCATTACAGTACATTTATGGAATTGCTTCTGCGTGAGTGAGTGAGTGAGTGAGTGAGTGAGTGAGTGAGTGAGTGAGTGAGTGAGTGAGTGAGTGAGTGAGTGAGTGTAGGGTAAAATTCATTCAAACATTTGTTATTGAGCCAGAAGAAAAATGCATGTTTTAACTAATGTAATTAGCGAGACATTGTTAAAATGGGGTGAAACAAAACAGATTACATTTTTGCTTGTTATCAACACAACACATTGTAGACTATTGTCTGCGCAGGGATGCCGATTTCTGCTCACTGCAGATTTGATTGAATTCCAACCATACGTTTTTAAATCTGACCGACTACGATGCAACTGTTCACATGATTTCTCATCTAAAAACACCGGCAACACATGAGGTGACCATGGAGCAAGTTCTAGCTTCCACCTCTAGCATGCGTTACATTTAGTTTTTTGTTCGTTTTTTTTGTGCCACATCTTTTGACTTCCTACCTGTGAGTTTAAACTAAAGGAAACCAACTAGTCTAACGCAGCAAGTTTCACAAGCCGTGAGTAAAGAGTCTAGTTCAGTTGCACGCAGAAAGGAGTCCTGTGTTGACATCCATAGCCCTACGTCAAAACTGGAGACGGAAATATTCCCGGTCAAAATAATAAAATCTTCTATTTTTAAATAAACGTTTAGAGCATTTGAATACATTAAAAAGGTAGACTCGGCTAAATGATGTTGCCGCGAGCAGTACCGGAGATATTGAGATGAGCGAGATGCAACACTTCGCTCTCACACAGTATCTGCACGTTCGATTCACGCCGTGTACAGCGTGGTAGCCACGGGACCAAAAACAGTGGAGAAGTTGAGCCTCGCGCTTCAACGCTCTTAGTTGTTGCGGAAATTGACCCACTGTGCTGTTTACGTTTAATTATTGACAGATTTTTTTATTTTTTTACACACAACAGAGAACAAAATAACTTACTCCAGTGGGTTTGGTTATTTATAATGTCTTTGGGATGTAATTTCAGTATTAAAAAAACGTATGATACTTTAGGTATTGACAAAATACAGGTGACGAATCTATGGAGCATTCGCTATCATAATTCCTGGGTCCAGTTGTGCTTTTAACTTCCTTTCTGACTGTGGGGAAACAGTTCAATTTAGGAGAAACTGGGTAAAATTTCCATTTACTATCTAATTTGCATTACTAGTAAAAAAATAAAATACAGTTTTAAATGATTGGTATCCTATTATTTGCTTCTGTGTGGGACTACAGTCAGCATCCGTTATATACGTAAACGGCGAGAGGAAAGGCATCAGTAGAATTCTAATGCGTTTAAATGAAATTAAACCTGTTTTCAGTAGCCAAACATTCATCAACCACACGTCATTGGTGTATCCAAGGGGGGGGGGGTTCATCACCTCAACCATCAGATAGGAAGTTATCTGTCAGCATCAAGAGTGTTTCGTTTCAAATGGAACCCTATTCCCTACGTAGTGCACTACTTTTGACAGGGGCTCATAGGTCTCTGGTCGAAGTAGTGCACTACATAGGGAATAGGGTACCATTTGGGACACACAGGCCGACATTATATAGGTTAGAGGGAAACACGTGTCACCTAAATGAATAGGCCTGGTCTGTAGAGCTGGAAACAGAGGCTTGCATCCAAAATGCCACCCCTATTCCCTATATAGTGCACTACGTTTGACCAGGGGCCCTATAAAGCAGTGCATTAAATGGGGAAATGTTGCCATTTGGGACTCAGCCTGAGCGTACTGCGGTAAAAAAAAGAATACGCTACAACAGAAGCAGTGGCAGCTTGCATGGCATATGTGTATTGTGATGCGTTTTATCCACACAGTACTGCACAACAACACTGGCGAGCCCACTTCTAAGGGCCCGACAGGACATGAGGCCTGGCTTTAGGCAAATCCAAACCCCTTTTTTCAGTCCAATTTTCATAACGGTATCTTAAACCATGGATTCCATAGTTTCCGGCTGATGATGTAACAGGAAGTGTAGGTCCTCCGCGTCCTGTAAGCTTTGAGCAAAGGATCATGGGTCGCAGTGGATGACTAACAGGTTTAAAGCAGAAACAAAAGAGCAAAACAATGACCAAATAATAAATAAAAGAAAATGTATCAGGAAGCAATCTGTTGTGGGTTGTCCTTTAAGCTGCACTATTTGTTTGTCAATAAACAGATAAACAGCCCAACCCACAGAAAGAACATCAACCAACAGCTGCCTTGTGTTTTCTTATAAAACCCACTGCTCCACTACACGGTTCCTCTCTCCTAACAGACATGGGTCCTGCAACGCAGTCAACTAACCCTTTCAGTGGCCGGCGTCCGAGACTCCACTGTCTCCTCTCGGCTAGGTCTGGGTACGGCTGAGACTGTCTCCTCCCGGCTGGGCCTGGGTACGGCTGAGACTGTCTCCTCCCGGCTGGGCCTGGGTACGGCTGAGACTGTCTCCTCCCGGCTGGGCCTGGGTACGGCTGAGACTGTCTCCTCTCGGCTGGGTCTGGGTACAGCTGAGACTGTCTCCTCCCGGCTGGGCCTGGGTACGGCTGAGACTGTCTCCTCCCGGCTGGGTCTGGGTACGGCTGAGACTGTCTCCTCCCGGCTGGATCTGGGTACGGCTGAGACTGTCTCCTCCCGGCTAGGTCTGGGTACGGCTGAGACTGTCTCCTCTCGGCTGGGTCTGGGGACGGCTGAGACTGTCTCCTCCCGGCTAGGTCTGGGTACGGCTGAGACTGTCTCCTCCCGGCTGGGTCTGGGTACGGCTGAGACTGTCTCCTCCCGGCTGGGCCTGGGGACGACTGAGACTGTCTCCTCCCGGCTGGGTCTGGGTACAGCTGAGACTGTCTCCTCCCGGCTGGGCCTGGGTACAGCTGAGACTGTCTCCTCCCGGCTGGGCCTGGGTACAGCTGAGACTGTCTCCTCCCGGCTGGGTCTGGGTACAGCCGAGCCTGTCTCCTCCCGGCTGGGCCTGGGTACAGCTGAGACTGTCTCCTCCCGGCTGGGCCTGGGTACAGCTGAGACTGTCTCCTCCCGGCTGGGTCTGGGTACAGCTGAGACTGTCTCCTCCCGGCTAGGTCTGGGTACAGCTGAGACTGTCTCCTCCCGGCTGGGCCTGGGTACGGCTGAGACTGTCTCCTCCCGGCTGGGCCTGGGTACAGCTGAGACTGTCTCCTCCCGGCTGGGTCTGAGTACAGCTGAGACTGTCTCCTCCCGGCTGGGTCTGGGTACGGCTGAGACTGTCTCCTCCCGGCTGGGTCTGGGTATGGCTGAGACTGTCTCCTCCCGGCTGGGCCTGGGTACGACTGAGACTGTCTCCTCCCGGCTTGGCCTGGGTACGACTGAGCAGAGCACAATGTCTCTCAAATCCCTCCCTTCCACAGTCCCCGCTGCCTCGTCCACTTGATGCTTGTTGGCCCTGGTGTCACCAGTTCCCACCACTGCAGTGGCCGGAGGCTTTGGACACCTGTCCTGTCTGACCTGCCTGACCTCCTCTCTCTCTCCTCTGGCTGTGGTGGTGCTGGTCCGGCAGGGCACCCTGGAGGTGCTCAGGTCCTGGGGCTCATTCTGCCGGAGGGCCCCTGGCCCCACCGAGGCCCTGGCTGTATGGGAGACCAGGCCCATAGTCAGGCCGGGGAAGTGGTGGTGAGGGGGCCGCTGGGAGGGAGGAGGAGGAGGATCCTCCCCTACAGAGGAGTGTGTGTGGTGGTGGTGGTGGTGGTGGAGGCGGTGGTGAGGCGTACGCTCTTTTCTCTTGTGGCTGTGGCTCTTTGGGGTAGTGATGCTACTGCTGCTGCCACCTCTGCTGGCCCCGCTGTTAGACCCAACACTGGCCCCACCACTGTCCTCTCCAGTCACCCCGGCAGTAAGGGGACTATACTTGTGCTTCCTCCCTGGACTCTTTGGCAGCTTCTGTCCCTGATCCTTCTGTCCCTGGTCTGTCCTCTCTGCTGCTGCCACCACCACAGCACTCCCTGTCCCTGTCCCCGTTCCACCACCACCTGTCCCCAGCTCTGGCGTGGCTATAGCTGGAATGTCTTTCGACTCCTCAACAGTTTCTCTGGTCTTGCGTTTCTTGATGGGCAGAGCGGTCTGCTGCACCGGCTTAGTGGAAGACTCCTTCTGAGCTTTCTTCTTGGCTTCTGCGGCGAGGATAGCGGCCACTGCGTAGGGGGAAGTACTGGAACCCGCCGCCCCAACTGCCGCTGACACAAACCCTGGCTTACGCCCCCGCTTTTTCGGAGCAGTCTGCGGTGGTGTCTCTGCCTTCCTTTTCCGTCCTGGGCGCATCTTGGCGACTACGACCGATGCTGACGGCTGCCCCGCCGCTTCGGATGCCTTGGATGCTCCGAAAGGCATCTTGACCAAGAGCCTCCCAGGACTCTCCTCCACCACACGCTTCATTGCCACGCCCTCCAAGACCTTCCCACTCCCCTTCGGCCGACCCCGGCCCCTCCCTGACGGTTTCACCACATTGGGTTTCTTTGGGGGTCTCTTCTCGCGGCGGGAGGGACTGCCACGCCCCGTCACGGTGAAGTCGAAGTCGTTGGGGTCGGTGGCGGTGTCCCCTACCTTCTGGAAGAAGGTGATCAGCTCCACCTTGGAACGGAAGGCTTTCCCCTCGGGGCTGAAATACAGATCACACCGAATGTCCTAACTGTAAACGGGTTTGTAAACATCCTAACTGTAAACGGATTGGTAAATGTCCTAACTGTAAACTGATCTGTAAATGTCCTAACTGTAAACTGATCTGTAAATGTCCTAACTGTAAACAGATCTGTAAATGTCCTAACTGTAAACGGATCTGTAAATGTCCTAACTGTAAACGGATCTGTAAATGTCCTTTCTTTAAATGTCCTAACTGTAAACATGTCTGTAAACTCTTCCCCCACACCCCCAAAAAAAAGTTTAATGCACCAATTTGTAAGTCACTCTGGATAAGAGCGTCTGCTAAATGATGTAAATGTAAATGTAAATGTCATTTCTGTAAACAGATCTGTAAACATCCTAACTGTAAACAGATCTGTAAAAGTCCTAACTGTAAAGGGGTCTGTAAACATACTTTCTATAAACTAATCTGTAAACGGATCACCAAAAGTCCTTTCTGTAAACGGATCTATAAACTTCCTTTCTGTAAACAGATCTGTAAACGTCCTTTCTGTAAAAGTAAGTGTGGTGAAATACCAGGTGGGCAGGTACGAGCACCAATAGAAACTTATCAAATATCTCCAGATTCAGATAAATATATAAACAGTTCCTTCGGAAAGTATTCAGACCCCTTGACTTTTTCCACATTTTGTTACGTTACAGCCTCATTCTAAAATTGATTAAAATTGTTTTTTTTTCCCCTCATCAAGCTACACACAATACCCCATAATGACAAAGCAAAAACTGGTTTTTAGAATTATTTGCTAATTTATAAACAAATAAATAAAATACTGTAATATCACATTTACATAAGTATTAAGACCCTTTACTTAGTACTTTGTCAAAGCACCTTTGGCAGCGATTACAGCCTGGAGTCTTCTAGGGTATGACGTTACAAGCTTGGCACACCTGTATTTGGGGAGTTTCTCCCATTCTTCTCTGCAGATCCTCTCAAGCTCTGTCAGGTTGGATGGGGAGCGTCGCTGCCAGCTATTTTCAGTTCTCCCCAGAGATGTTAGATCGGGTTCAAGTCCGGGCTCTGTCTGGGCCACTCAAGGACATTCAGAGACTTGTCCCAAAGCCATTCCTGCGTTGTCTTGGCTGTGTGCTTAGGGTCGTTGTCCTGTTGGAAGGTGAACCTTCGCCCCAGTCTAAGGTCCTGAGCGCTCTGGAGCAGGTTTACATCAAGGATCTCTCTGTACTTTGCGCTGTTCATCTTTGCCTCAATCCTGACTAGTCTCCCAGTCCCTGATGCTGAAAAACATCCCCACAGCATGATGCTGCCAGCACCATGCTTCACCGTAGGGATGGTGCCAAGTTTCCTCCAGACGTGACGCTTGGCATTCAGGCCAGAGTTCAATCTTGGTTTCATCAGACCAGAGAATCTTGTTTCTCATGGTCTGAGAGTCTTTACATGCCTTTTGGCAAACTCCAAGTGGGCTGTCATGTGCCTTTTACTGAGGAGTGGCTTCCATCTGGTCACTCTACCATAAAGGCCTGATTGGTGGAGTGCTGCAGAGATGGTTGTCCTTTTGGAGGGCTCTCCAGAGGGTGGTGCGGTCTTCCGAACGCATTACCGGGGGCAAACTACCCGCCTTCCAAGACACCTACAGCACCCGATGTCACAGGAAGGCCAAAAATATCATAATGGACATCAACCACCCGACATGATCAGTCTATAATTTTAATGGTAGGTTTATTTGAACAGTGAGAGACAGAATAACAACAAAAAAATCCAGAAAAACGCCTGTAAACATTTTTATAAATTGATTTGCATTTTAATGAGGGAAATAAGTATTTGACCCCTCTGCAAAACATGACTTAGTACTTGGTGGCAAAACCCTTGTTGGCAATCACAGAGGTCAGACGTTTCTTGTAGTTGGCCACCAGGTTTGCACACATCTCAGGAGGGATTTTGTCCCACTCCTCTTTGCAGATCTTCTCCAAGTCATTAAGGTTGAGGCTGACGTTTGGCAACTCGAACCTTCAGCTCCCTCCACAGATTTTCTATGGGATTAAGGTCTGGAGACTGGCTAGGCCACTCCAGGACCTTAATGTGCTTCTTCTTAAGCCACTCCTTTGTTGCCTTGACCGTGTGTTTTGGGTCAGTGTCATGCTGGAATACCCATCCACAACCCATTTTCAATGCCCTGGCTGAGGGAAGGAGGTTCTCACCCAAGATTTGACGGTACATGGCCCCGTCCATCATCCCTTTGATGCAGTGAAGTTGTCCTGTCCCCTTAGCAGAAAAACACCCCCAATGAATAATATTTCCACCTGCATGTTTGACGGTGGGGATGTTGTTCTTGGGGTCATAGGCAGCATTCCTCCTCCTGCCAAAGAGCTCGATTTTGGTCTCATCTGACCACAACACTTTCACCCAGTTCTCCTCTGAATCATTCAGATGTTCATTGGCAAACTTCAGACGGGCCTGTATATGTGCTTTCTTGAGCAGGGGGACCTTGCGGGCGCTGCAGGATTTCAGTCCTTCACGGCATAGTGTGTTACCAATTGTTTTCTTGGTGACTATGGTCCCAGCTACCTTGAGATCATTGACAAGATCCTCCTGTGTAGTTCTGGGCTGATTCCTCACCATTATCATTGCAACTCCACGAGGTGAGATCTTGCATGGAGCCCCAGGCTGAGGGAGATTTACAGTTATTTTGTGTTTCTTCCATTTGCGAATAATCGCACCAACTGTTGTCACCTTCTCACCAAGCTGCTTGGCGATGGTCTTGTAGCCCATTCCAGCCTTGTGTAGGTCTACAATCTTGTCCCTGACATCCTTGGAGAGCTCTTTGGTCTTGGCCATGGTGGAGAGTTTGGAATCTGATTGATTGATTGCTTCTGTGGACAGGTGTCTTTTATACAGGTAACAAGATGAGATTAGGAGCACTCCCTTTAAGAGTGTGTTCCTAATCTTAGCTCGTTACCTTTATAAAAGACACCTGGGAGCCAGAAATCTTTCTGATTGAGAGGGGGTCAAATACTTATTTCCCTAATTAAAATGCAAATCAATTTATAACATTTTTGACATGCGTTTTCTGGATTTTTTTGTTGTTATTCTGTCTCTCACTGTTCAAATAAACCTACCATTAAAATTATAGACTGATAATTTCTTTGTCAGTGGGCAAATGTACAAAATCAGCAGGGGATCAAATACTTTTTTCCCTCACTGTATATACTGTATTCTATTCTATAATATTCTACTGTATCTTAGTCCATACCTCTCTGTCATTGCTTGTCCATATATGTATATATTCTTAAATTCCATTCCTTACTAGATTTGTGTGTATTGGGTATATGTTGTGAAATTGTTAGATCTTACTTGTTAGATATTACTGCACTGTCGGAGCTAGAAGCACAAGCATTTCGCTACACCCGCAATAACATCTGCTAAACACGTATGTGACAAATAAAATTTGCATTTGATTTGATTTTGATTCTGGAAGGTTCTCCCATCTCCACAGAGGAACTCTGGAGCTCTGTCAGAGTGACCATTGGGTTCTTGGTCACCTCCCTGACCAAGGCCCTTCTCCCCTGATTGCTCAGTTTGGCCGGGCGGCCAGCTCTAGGAAGAGTCTCGGTGGTTCCAAACTTCTTCCATTTAAGAATGATGGAGGCCACTGTGTTCTTGGGGATCTTCAATGCTTCAGAAATGTTTTGGTACCCTTCCCCAGATCTGTGCCGCGATTCAATCCTGTCTCGGAGCTCTACGAACAATTCCTTCGACCTCATGGCTTGGTTTTTGCTTTGACATGCACTGTCAACTGTGGGACTTTATATAGACAGGTGTGTGCCTTTCCATAATCATGTCTAATCAATTGAATTTACCACAGGTGGACTCCAATCAAGTTGTACAAACATATCAAGGATGATCAGTGAAAACAGGATGCACCTGAGCTCCATTTAGAGTCTCATAGCAAAGGGTCTGAATTCTTATGTAAATAAGGTATTTCTGTTTTTTATTTGTAATATATTTGCTAAACTTTCTAAAAACCAGTTTTCCCTTTGTCATTATGGGGTATTGTGTGTAGATTACTAAGGATTTTTATTTTATTTTGTCCATTTTATAATGAGGCATAACGAAACAAAATGTGGGAAAAGTCAAGGGGTCTGAATACTTTCTGAAGGCTCTGTATATAAAAATAAAAAAACACGATTCAGATTATTATTTTTTTTACATTGTATCCATCTTTGAAGTATTTCCATCAACCTCAAACCAGTCCTGTAAATCACTTTCTATGCGGTTCAGTCACATAACAATATCAATGAGGGACGAATCAGACACGAGTTCGTTAGCTACTTCCAGCGAAGGATTTCATATCACACCTAGAGGATATCAGGCTGTATCCTATCTCTGTGTCATATTTAATACGATCATATCACGACATCATTTCAGATATGCTTTTGAGAGAAAATACTTGATATGGCTCTCTCTCATAGCCTACTCACTTCATCAAGTAGACGTCAAACTTTCCGGCGGAACGCCCAGACTTGCGTTGTTTGAGTTTACGTGTCCAGCCCTGGGGCAGAGAGGGGTCGTCGTAGAGCGGACCACGGTCTCTGATGATGGACCTCCTCTGTTTGGGCGAAGCAGGGGACTCGGAGAAACCCGAGGCTTCACCGGCTGCAGTGACCGTGGGCTCAGAGGGCCCCGCCTCGGCCTCGGCAAGCTGGGGCTGGTCCTGGTCCACACAGGGCTGTTGGGCTGGAGGACGAGGAGGGGAGGACATGGTGGTGGTGGATGAAGACTTCAGCCTCTCCTTCTCCACATCCCTCCGCTCCCGCCTCACCTTCTTGGGCTTGCTGTGTGTCTCAGGGTCCTTGTCGTTGGAGCTCTGATTCTGGTTGGCGTCCTCACTCTTCTCCTCACCGCTGTGGAAGACAACGTTAGTCATGAGGGGGCGAGAGGCAGAGCAGAGGCACGGTCTCAGCTCATCAGACCAGAGAATATGGAGAATGGCTATCCTTAGCTGGGGTTGCAAAAAAAAATTATCCTGTAACTTTCAATAAATTCCCTGGTTTTCCCAAAATACCAGTTGGAGGATTCCCGGAATCAGGAGGGAACAAGCAGGAAATCCGGGATCCTCCAACCAAGACTTTTGGAAAACCAGGGAATTTATTGAAAGTTCCAGGAACTTTGCAACTATATCTTCGGCCGATAAGGGTACAACATGTTTTAAACAAAATGTCAAAGTCACAGACAAGTTACAAACCTCAGCTTGCTCCCAACCTACATTAATTCACAAACGTCATAAAAACACATTTTGGGGAAAAAATATTTTGTTGTGCTGTTTCTTCACATAGTGAAAACTATATGGCATTACTGGAAGTTTGGCAAAAGCATTTAAGGACAAAACCTTCAGTCCGCTTGGACTGGACTGAACCATTTTCTACTCACTGTGGAAATAAGCACCATCCCTATAGCAGACATTTCGAATGACGCAGCCAGCCAGAGAAGCCACTAGGCAAGAGATGTGAATGGTTGAAATATTTTTGAACTGCACATGGGTCCACATACACACAAGCATCTCAAAGCTTATCATTATCATGATCTACACAACGGTACCATTAGATGTAGCCTACAGCGGCAACTACGTCACGACATGCTATTCACTTCATCCTAACGGACTAATTGTAATGCACACACATAATATTTACGATCTATTTTGGGATAAATTGTCCTATGTAGGATATCTCCACACCAGATGCCAGTGTAGGAGAAATACAGGGCATTATTTTTACGGTACATCAATGTACTTTTCTACCACTGCCACATCATACTCAGTCCTTCATGCAATTAAAGCAATTATTTGATCGCTTCATAACATTATTAGTTATTCTAGAAAATGGGCCAACTCATGTCAGCTAGCTCTAGCATTTAGCTAGATGATAACAGTCGTCATAACCAGCAACCCATTAGCTCTGCAAAGAAAATAAATAAAAGCTCCATCATAACAACGCAGTAACGATATGAGGTTACTCCGTCGCAAAATGACCAAATGGCCACATATATAACCAGCTGGCCACATATATAACCAGCTGGCCACATATATAACCAGCTGACGCTACATCCTATCCAGCTATTTAGCCAACAAGCCAAATTGGTTATGAGGGTGGAGGATGTGGACAAATAGAGTGCAAACACAACTGGATATCTTTTTTTGAGAGTAACTGTATTTACAAATCTACAGGCTCTGTTTTCAGAGGTCAGAAAATGACACACACACACACACACACACACATACACACACACACGACAGCTAATTTCCTTGCTCATCCATGATCTGCTAAAGTAGGGGAAATACTTCTTTATGTATAATTTGGTGACGTATTCAGAACGCCTCTTTCAGTAAGCTTGCCTGCTGACCAGTTCATAACAGAAATACAACGCATTACTTTAGCTAAATACAGCGATACATTTTAAACGACTTGAACATTCATCTAACTCGACATTGAAATGGTGAATACATGTAATTCACACTTACAGTCTCTCCTCTCCGCTCTCTACGGCGGCCATTTTTATTTAAATAAATAATTTTATAAAAATTCTCCAAACATCTCACGGGTACCTCTCACCCCCGCCCCCTGCCCCTGCCTCAATATCACTGCCGTCAGTGGCGTATTCACGCGAGATCCATGAAACAATTTCTTAAGACCCATTGCATGAGCCCCTTGGATCTCGCGAGAGCAGTTGTCTCACTCTGTAAATGGTTGTGAACTCTTGAGATGAGGCCACAAATCTCCATCTGCAGCAAATACACACGACACACACCATCAAAACACATCAAGGCTTGGAGTGTAGGCTATGCACTGGGGTAAAATTTAGAATTGTGTGGGTGTTGGAGGTTTAACTGTCCCCACTATTACTTTCCTTGACAATCTGTCTTCAATACAAAGGTGCACTTGTCTTTCCACTTAGGTCAGTCATAGTGATACATACATCTGGTACAATAGTCCTCAGCACTAACTCCAAAAAGTTTTGGGACACTCGTGGTCCTCTGTAGCTCAATTGGTAGAGCATGGCGCTTGTAACGCCAGGGGTAGTGGGTTCGATCCCAGGGACCACCCATACGTAAAAATGTATGCGCACGTGACTGTAAGTCGCTTTGGATAAAAGCGTCTGCTAAATGGGATATTATTACTGTAAAGACCATGGAGAATAAAAGCACCTCCTCCCAGCTACCCACTGCACTGAGGCTAGGAAACACTGTCACCACTGATAAATCTACAATAATCGAGAATTTCAGCAAGCATTTTGCTACGGCTGGCCATGCTTTCCACCTGGCTACCACTACCCCGGCCACCAACTCTGCACACTCCGCTGCAACTTGCCCATGCCCCCCCCGCTTCTCCTTCACACAAATTCAGACAGCTGATGTTCTGAAAGAGCTGCAAAATCTGGACCCCTAAAAATCATCTGGGCTAGACAATCTGGACCCTTTCTTTCTAAAATTAGCAGCCGAAATTGTCGCAACCCCTATTACTAGCCTGTTCAACCTCTCTTTCGTAACGTCTGAGATCCCCAGAGATTGGAAAGCTGCCACGGTCATTCCCCATTTCAAAGGGGGTGACACTCTAGATCCAAACTGTTACAGACCTATATCCATCCTGCCCTGCCGTTCGAAAGTTTTTGAAAGCCAAGTTAACAAACAGATCACCGACCATTTCAAATCCCACCGTACCTTCTCCGCTATGCAATCCGGTTTCCGAGCTGGTCATGGGTGCACCTCAGCCACGCTCAAGGTCCTAAACGATATTATAACCGTGATCGATAATAGACAGTACTGTGCAGCCGTCTTCATCGACCTGGCCAAGGCTTTCGACTCTGTCAACCACCGCATTCTTATTGGCAGACTAAATAGCCTTGGTTTCTCAAATGACTGCCTCGCCTGGTTCACCAACTACTTCTCAGATAGAGTTCAATGTGTCAAATGGGAGGGCCTGTTGTCTGGACCTATGGCAGTCTCTATGGGGGTGCCACAGGGTTCAATTCTTGGGCCGACTCTTTTCTCTGTGTGTATCAATGATGTCGCTCTTGCTGCTGGTGACTCTCAGATCCACCTCTACGCAGACGACACCATTTTGTATACATCTGGCCCTTCATTGGACACTGTTTTAACAAACCTCCAAACGAGCTTCAACGCCATACAACACTCCTTCAGTAGCCTTCAACTGCTCTTGAACACTAGTAAAACTAAATGCATGCTCTTCAATCGAACGCTGCTGGCACCCGCCCACCCGACTAGAATCACTACTCTCGGCGGGTCTGACCTAGAGTATGTGGACAACTACAAATACCTAGGTGTCTGGTTAGACTGTAAACTATCCTTCCAGACTCACATTAAGCATCTCCAATCCAAAGATAAATCTAGAATCGGCTTCCTATTTTGCAACAAAGCCTCCTTCACTCATGCTGCCAAACATGCCCTCGTAAAACTGACTATCCTACCGATCCTTGACTTCGGCGATGTCATTTACAAAATAGCCTCTAACACTCTACTCAGCAAATTGGATGTAGTCTATCACAGTGCCATCCGTTTTGTCACCAAAGTCCCATATACTACCCACCACTGTGACCTGTACGCTGTTGTTGGCTGGCCCTCACTACATATTCGTTGCCAAACCCACTGGCTCCAGGTCATCTATAAATCACTGCTAGGCCCCGCCTTATCTTAGCTCATTGGTCACCATAGCAACACCCACCCGTAGTATGCGCTCCAGCAGGTATATCTCACTGGTCATCCCCAAAGCCAACACCTCCTTTGGCCGCCATTCCTTCCAGTTCTCTGCTGCCAATGACTGGAACGAACTGTAAAAATCTCTGAAGCTGGAGACTCTTATCTCCCTCACTAACTTTAAGCATCAGTGGTCAGATCACCTTACCGATCACTGCACCTGTACACAGCCCATCTGAAATTAGCCCACCCAACTACCTCATCCCCACATTGTTATTTATTTTGCTCATTTGCACCCCAGTATCTCTATTTGCACATAATCTCTGTAGATCTTCTGTGGTCCTCTGTAGCTCAGCTGGTAGAGCACGGTGCTTGTAACGCCAAGGTAGTGGGTTCGATCCCTGGGACCACCCATACACAAACATTTCTGCAGGCATGACTGTAAATCGCTTTGGATAAAAGTGTCTGCTAAATGACATATTATTTTTATTTATCTCTTGCACATCTATCATTCCAGTGTTAATACTAATTGTAATTATTTTGCACTATAGCCTATTTATTGCCTTACCTCAATAACTTGCTACATTTTCACACACTGTATATATATTTTCTGTTGTATTTTTGACTTTATGTTTTGTTTTACCCCATATGTAACTCTGTGTTGTTGTTTTTATCGCACTGCTTTGCTTTATCTTGGCCAGGTCGCAGTTGTAAATGAGAACTTGTTCTCAACTGGTTTATCTGGTTTACGCTTGCGGTACGGTTTTGGAAACATACAGAACGCATCTTCGATATCAGTAGGCCGTCATTGTGAATAAGAATTTGTTCTTAACTGACTTGCCAAGTTAAATAAAGGTTAAATAGCTATCTAGCATGCTCCGAACACCTGTGCATAATGGAAGAAGGCCGCCAGAAACATGTTGTAACTGAAAAATACTGTCAGCTGCAACTGTGATGAAGCCGGTTAACACAGTGTACAGTAAGTGTATATTTTGCATTAGTGAAATTATTTTTTATGTGATATGAAAGTAAAGGGCTTTATGTTTCTAGAACCATATTGCAATTGAGAATCGATTCACGTTTAGATGGAGTATTTGGCTGTTTTGTCTAACAGAGCCAGTCTACCTCTTGAAATAACATAATTTATAAGGGGACTTTGAGCAGTGATGGACCGGTTCCAACCGATATTTCTGTGTACAGCGCTCTCTGTGAAAGCCGCAAATATCAATTGCTTTACACTCCCTACAAGTGCTGGTGGTCCCGATTCATATGCGCTATTGCAAGCGCAGCTGTGAGGTTCACAGACACAGGAAATATATTTGCATAGGGAGTAAGACGTCACATTTTCTGGCCTATCCAGACAAGGGAACGATTTCCTGTGCCTATGAACCTCAACGCTGCGCTTGCAATAGCGCATATAAAACCTGAGCACTCTTATTATAGCTCAGTGAACGGGAGTCTAGCGGATGCAACAATAGCGGTTTCATCACAGACAGACGGGGAAACCCAGACACGTCACAGGGGCTATAAAGCTGAAGCATCCGTTCAGAACGTTTTCTTCAAATATGGTAGTGAGAGGAAGTCCTGTCGCCGGTAGTGGGAGAGGATGGAACTTGGTGAAACTGGGCCGACAGACATTCTGCTAATTTTCTCAACGATGAAACATCTGATCTCAATCCATTGTTCGGTTCCCAAAAGTAAAATATGTTACCAATACCTCCTTGCTTGTTCTGCCCACTATGCTCAGTGTTGCCAATGTTCGCGGTTTTCCAGTAAAATAGGGTTACTTTGAAAACGATGTCATGGGTGAAAATGTTTTGCGCAGGTTGCGGGTTTTTGGACTATTTCTAAATTGCACCGCGGCCGCCAAGGTATTTCTTTTAAAAATATATATATTTCACTGAGACCTGCTCCTGACTGGCAGGCTGTTGCTGCGTGAGTGAGTGGTGGGGAGGAGGAGAGACAAAGCACTGGAAAACCACTTTGGGCGCACTAGAGCGCATCACATTCATCAGCTCGGAGGTGGTTTAAACTGCATTCTAATGTTGACTGCTTAAAGAAAACGTATCGTGCTTTATGCATTATCAGTTCTTGGGTCTTGGGGGCTGCCCGAGTGTAAATTTGAAATGGAAGTTATGGAACCCCCGTCGCGTCGTTCTTTTTATGGGGAAATGTCCTCAATGATACTGACATTAGGCTAAATGTGGAGAATTATACATTTGCCACAGTTGGCCATCAAGTTGCATATTAATGTATATGCCATTGTAGGCTACCATTTGATACAATAAATATGTTAAAATTACGATATCGCTGGAGTCATTGCAAATCGATTTGTGTCACTTGTGTAGCCTACCTGGAGCTGGAAAACCAATTTAATAAATAGCCTATAACTTCAGTTTATTGTATGTTGTAGCCTTGTGTTATTATGAATGCATTAGATTGACGGTAACAGTAGTCAGATTACGCTACAGGTAAAACAAATTCAAAACAATAAACACTGGCTGTTGTTGACAAGCGTATTCAGTTCATAAACATATGATTATGTTTCAAGCAGACCACCATGTTTCAAGCAGACCACCATAGTCCCTTTGCCCAAGAACACTAAGATAACCTGCCTAAATGACAACCGACCCGTAGCACTCACGTCTGTAGCCATGAAGTGCTTTGAAAGGCTGGTCATGGCTCACATCAACACCATTATCCCAGAAACCCTAGACCCACTCCAATTTGCATACCGCTCCAACAGATCCACAGATGATGCAATCTCTATTATAATAATATGCCATTTAGCAGACGCTTTTATCCAAAGCGACTTACAGTCATGCTTGCATACATTTATTTGTGTATGGGTGGTCCCTGGGATCGAACCCACTACCTTGGCGTTCCAAGCGCCGTGCTCTACCAGCTGAGCTACAGAGGACCACAGCGCCGTGCTCTACCAGCTGAGCTACAGAGGACCACAGCGCCGTGCTCTACCAGCTGAGCTACAGAGGACCAAGCGCCGTGCTCTACCAGCTGAGCTACAGAGGACCAAGCGCCGTGCTCTACCAGCTGAGCTACAGAGGACCAAGCGCCGTGCTCTAACCAGCTGAGCTACAGAGGACCAAGCGCCGTGCTCTACCAGCTGAGCTACAGAGGACCACAGCGCCGTGCTCTACCAGCTGAGCTACAGAGGACCACAGCGCCGTGCTCTACCAGCCGAGCTACAGAGGACCACAGCGCCGTGCTCTACCAGCTGAGCTACAGAGGACCACAGCGCCGTGCTCTACCAGCTGAGCTACAGAGGACCAAGCGCCGTGCTCTACCAGCTGAGCTACAGAGGACCAAGCGCCGTGCTCTACCAGCTGAGCTACAAGAGGACCAAGCGCCGTGCTCTACCAGCTGAGCTACAGAGGACCAAGCGCCGTGCTCTACCAGCTGAGCTACAGAGGACCAAGCGCCGTGCTCTACCAGCTGAGCTACAGAGGACCACAGCGCCGTGCTCTACCAGCTGAGCTACAGAGGACCAAGCGCCGTGCTCTACCAGCTGAGCTACAGAGGACCAAGCGCCGTGCTCTACCAGCTGAGCTACAGAGGACCAAGCGCCGTGCTCTACCAGCTGAGCTACAGAGGACCACAGCGCCGTGCTCTACCAGCTGAGCTACAGAGGACCACAGCGCCGTGCTCTACCAGCCGAGCTACAGAGGACCACTCAACACTGCCCTTTCCCTCCTGGACAAGAGGAACACCTACGTGAGAATGCCATAGTGCCCTCAAAGCTCATCACTAAGCTAAGGATCCTGGGACTAAACACCTCCCTCTGCAACTGGATCCTGGACTTCCTGACGGGCCGCCCCCAGGTGGTAAGGGTAGGTAACAGCACATCCGCCACGCTGATCCTCAACACGGGGGCCCCTCAGCGGTGCGTGCTCAGTCCCCTCCTGTACTCTCTGTTCACCCATGACTGCATGGCCAGGCACGACTCCAACACCATCATTAAGTTTGCAGACGACACAACAGTTGTAGGCCTGATCACCGACAATGATGAGACAGTCTATAGGGAGGAGGTCAGAGACCTGGCCATGTGGTGCCAGGATAACAACCTCTCCCTCAACGTGATCAAGACAAAGGAGATTTGTGGACTACAGGAAAGAAAAGAGGACTGAGCACACCCCCATTCTCATCGACAGGGCTGTAGTGGAACAGGTTGAGAGCTTCAAGTTCCTTGGTGTCCACATCCCCAACAAACTATTATGGTCCAAACACACCAAGACAGTCGTGAAGAGGGCACAACAAAGCCTATTCCCCCTCAGGAGACTGAAAAGATTTGGCATGGGTCCTCAGATCCTCAAAAGGTTCTACAGCTGCACCATTGAGAGCATCCTGACTGGTTGCATCACTGCTTGGTATGGCAACTGCTCGGCCTCCGACCGCAAGGCACTACAGAGGGTAGTGTGTATGGCCCAGTACATCACTGGGGCCAAACTTCCTGCAATCCAGGACCTCTATACCAGGCGGTGTCAGAGGAAGGCCCTAAAAATTGTCAAAGACTCCAGCCACCCTAGTCATAGACTGTTCTCTCTGCTACCGCAGTCTAGGTCTAAAGGGCTTCTTAAAAGCTTCTACCCCCAAGCCATAAGACTCCTGAACAGCTAATCATGGCTACCCGGACTATTTGCATTGATTTGATTAATATTTCATTCAGTGATTGGAATTATAACCCCATCCTCAGTAGCCTATTCCAGCAGGCTATTGGGGAAACAAGCACTTCTTATTGCGAAATCGCCAAGCTATTGATGTTGAATAAATTAGTCTTAATTTGAACTAAGCAAGCTGCTAAATCGTTCAGTTTACATCTTGTCTACATCTTGTCTAGGCTACTGTAGACTATCTGAAATTAGACGTAGGACTATCAGGGTCTATAGGCTACCTGCCTTTATCTAGGAAAACTGTGGCAAAATGTAATTAGAATCATAAACCCAGATTTTTGTCTGTAACCTATTGAAATGACAAGTCAATCTCGCGAACGGGCCATTTATAACGGTTTGTAGTCTTAACATCTGGCACATAATAACAGCACAATTGCCAGAAAATAGCCTAACATTAATTTTTGTATGTTCATCCAAATGTTTCTTGCTCAGAGATTTCGAGACCATCTGTCCAACTTTCATCACTCAAACTCTCCTGTCGGATTTATCTGTAGTTATGCACATGCGCAAAGGGGATTTATCTACAATTATAAGCCTGGTTCGAGTCCTGAATGCTGATTGGCTGAAAGCCGTGGTATATCAGACCATATACCTCGGGTATGACAAAACATTACTTTTTAACCGTATAACCATTTTATAACAGCAATAAGGCACCCTGGGGGTTTGTGGTATATGGCCAATATACCACGGCTAAGGGCTGTATCCAGGTACTCCACGTTGCTTCGTGCTTAAGAACAGCCCTTAGCCGTGGTATATTGGCCATATACCACACCTCCTCGGGCCTTATTAATTAATCATAGCAGTCAAGCGAGTTAAATCGACATCCATTGATGGAAAATGATCAGGCAAGTTTAATAAGGGCGAATTATCTTTTCTCTTGTCACATATTCAAATTCCTTTATTACGTCATGTCATAGTTTGCAATAATTATTATTTTGAGGAAACTCGAATTTTGCTTCTAACGTTGTTACAAGTTACTATGATATTCCTTCTTAATTGGCTCGATAACATTATGGAAAAAGGGTTTATTGTATAGATATGGCAACTCTTTTCTTGCTGTGAAATTTATTTTGGGTCTAGTTTTCAGGCCTTTTGCAGGTTTTGAGTGGTCATTGGGCTTGAAATGTTAGCTTGACCTGGCAACCTTGACTATGCTTCATTTGCTCCCGCTGTAAACGACACAGATGAACTATCTTGGGTTAGTTATAAATATCTTTGGTTTCATCTCGCTGTGATGTTCTCAAACGGATTTATACGTCTCAACAGGAAAGAATACAAAATAATTTCGTATAATTGAAACAAGACCACTTTCATTTGGTCACAGACGGACGAAATCACTTTTATGCTTAAAGCTGAATTTGTAACGAGTCTGCACACATTTGAGTGGTGTCTCTGCGTCGCTCAGTGGACGTTTGGCAGAAAAGTCTCTGTCACCAGTTAGATGAAATGGGAGAAGTTGGAAGCTGCATCCCAACATGGCGACCGGAGGATGGGTCAGTGGGTGTGTCGAAATTAAAGTAGTGGGCGTGTAGAAACGAGTGGGTGTGTCACAAGCTCTCTGCTATAGATGAGACGGTTTTGATTGAGCTGTGTTGTTTTTCTTCCATTTCTTACCGGGCAACTACCGCGAGAGTTTGAACTTAATGCTTTAAGGCTGTAGGATGAGTCTGAGTCGTATTTCACTGTTAGTTTTACACAAACAATTGTACATTTTCAGTTATAAAACTGACGTATAGGCCCTTTTCACGTGACGTCAGACAACTTCCGTTCTGCCGCGATGCAGGTTATGTTTACATCCGGTGTCGCTTAGGAACGCTTAGCTAGTAGCACATCATTATGGAGTTCACCCAGTCCCTTTCACATCTGCCACCAATACGACTTAACGACGTAGAACGACTTGCTGACAAGTGGTCCCTTACTTCAAGATCGAAGCTTGATAAAGGCTACAAGTTCTTCGTTGAAGGTTACCTGTTTGATTATGAAGGTACGTGTTTATCTTTATTTAGCTTAAATTAGCCCTATGCTAGCGAAGGTTATGAGCTGACGAGTTTCTGTTTTGCAGCCTCTTTTTAATATTACTGCTGTTTGTATCGACCGTAAAATAAGAGTCAGTAATGTATTAATGGCTAATGCTGCGCCCTTTCTCCCAATCACTGTATTGAAACAGTCTCAAGTGTAGTTAACGGTGAGGTGACAGTGAGAGGGCGATGTTACAGGTCCATGAAGAAAAATGAGGAGGCTCATCGGCTTCAGGTTTCTCAGATAAACAGTTCTCTAACATTATGATAAGATAGGTTAAGATAGATAAGTTTTCTTTTTGTTGTGTTTTGCTGCGGTTGCAGATTTAATAAGAATGATTCCACAAAGTTCCACTGTGGATCAGTTTGTTTCTCAGTCTGAGCTCTGATTTTGTATCATTAAACTTAATACACAACGAAATTCTTACAAACCGATGTGGGTTGTTGACGGCAATAAAGACTGGGAAAGATTCTGTGATAACTCAAAATGTTCAAATTTTCGATAAGTGTTGGCACTACTTGTCAAAGGTTTCAGAACAGCCAATTTTTCTTAATTAAAAAAAGAAATTGGGTTTTGAAAATTGTGTACAGTAGTTTATAATGAAACGCAGAAAAAATGTTTTGTAAGTACAGCACTAATTGTTATGTCTCTATGAACAGGTTACACTCTGCAGAGGTTCCTGTGGTACTCAATCACATGTCATGTTCCTGCTCTGCTGGGAAAGCACTATGTAATCACATAGTAGCACTTCTTTTTCAAAGTGCTCACTATGTTACCATGGGCTTTAAGACAGTGCCATTGCCTCTGTCATGCACCAGCGCACTGCAGACCTGGCACCGGCCTAGGACACAGGTCAGACATTATTTGTTACACTGATGCAGAACTTTGCAGTTTGTATTGACTTTTGACAATGTATTGTTCATCATTATTATATCACAGGGAATTGTACCAGAGGCCACCAATGATATGGCGGTGTGTAAACCAGCGGCTAAGAAAAAAACAAGTGTCAGAGCTGGTGTGAAGTGCACACTGTACCGAGCCTATGATGGTGAGTCTGAATGAGCCCCCGCCTGTACTAGAGCACAAAGACTTTAGTGCATTTCTAAAATAATACAAACATAAAAGTGATTATTATTTGTTACTTTTTATATAGACTTTCAGTGGATATTTTTTTATTTGTATTAGAAGCATGTACGAGACTGGATGAGTGTGGTTGTCTTTTTTAGTGAAAAAGATAAGGTGGCATTTAATGAAATCTAAACTTGACATATCTCACTTTCATGCCAGGGCCTATTCCGGATCCTCACGTCATGGCCAGTGCTGAGAAACTGAAAGACATCCGTCCACAACCAGGGATTTGCAAATTGCTGCACGGGCTTGAGGGCCTTAATTTGGTGGACTCTAAATTTGGCCCTGTGCCATTTGGGTCTGTGCTTTCTTACCAGTGCCCTCTAGAATTAAGTAGAGATATTATTAAACACCCTGGTGCCAGTGAGTTTCCTCAGTTGCCTATTGAAGGTTACAACTTTAAATGTCCCATTGATTTTGAGCCCAACTACATACAACAATGTCATTTGGACAGCCTGATTGTGTCAGAGGAGATGTCTGCTGCTATTGAAGCAGAAACAAGTATGCAGTCAGAATGCCAGCTGTGGAGCCAGGTACGCAAACCCCGACTGACAGCCAGCAGATTCCGTGAAATATGCCATGTTCGTGGGGGAGTTGTCTGCCAAGGCTTTGGCAACCCGCATTCTGAGAGGAACTCCTCAGACAGCTGCTATGAGAAGAGGGTTGGATCTGGAACCTGAGATACTGAGGCAATATTCTGATTTTTGTGATGTCTCTCTGAAACAATGCGGGGTCATCATCCACCCTGATTCACCTCACCTTGCAGCCAGCCCGGATGCTAAAGTCTTCTGCCCAACAGAAGCACCACCATTTGGTCTTGCTGAGGTTAAGAGTTGCGATGTTGAAAATGTTACCCAAGTTAAACACCTGATCACAGTTAAAGGCCAGGCCTGCCTTAAGAAGAGCCACAAATACTACTATCAGGTTCAAGGCCAACTCGCCTTAAGCGGACTTCAGTGGTGTGACTTCATTACAGATACCCGCACTGACTTCACAGTTGAGAGAATCTTTAGGGATGAGGAGATTATCCACTCAATGCGACAGAAGCTTGATCATTTCTATTATAACATCTACATGGATGTCTTCTTAAGTTATAAAACATAAGGCAGAATTTTATGTGTAAATAGTGTTAAGGTAAATGTGGAAGGTGAACCTTTGACATTTTTTTCTTTAACTGCAAATTAACTTGTCATATACTGTATATCTCCTATGTACTGAAACACACATTTTGAAAAGGATTGTGATGTAAATGTCGACATGTTTTTCTTTAACTGCAAATGAACTTCATTGTGTTATATACTGTATATCTATGTATTGAAATACAAATTTTGAAAAGGATTGCGATGTTGTAAATGCTCTTATCAAAATCAAAAAGGATTGGAAGCAGTTGCTTGCAAACATATATTTAATAGTTCCATCAGTGCCATGACACATAAGCACATAACATGGTTAATAGTTGGATATTTTTACAATATATCACATTAGGTTCATTAATAGCTATGAAAAAGTTATTACCCTTAACAAAAACATACAGTATAACATTAGATCAATTAAATTACCAACAAAGTTAATTCATATTTACATTTTTTTGTACATACAATACAGTAATATAAAAGTACTTCTATTTACAGCCCATCTAGCTTACTCAGGAAATATACAACTTCCAGTTGACAAAAACATCAGACTGGTTTGTCTCCTTTAATGTCAAGAGGTCCCTGATAGTTCGACATGAGGCAGCAGATGGCCCACAGCTGATTCACTGAACCCACTGTGGAAAGAGGAACAAGCCCATCCCAGATATGGTACTCCTTCACCCTCCGTATGGCCCTCTCGACTAAAATCCTCAGCCGGGCGATGGCCTGGGTCTTAAGAGTGTCCTCCCTGCTGAGCTGAGGAGATTTTTTCAGTGGAGGGATGACGAGTGTTGCCCCCACTTCTGACAACATCCTCTCGATCAGGAAACCCTTGTCCGCCATTAATTCATCTCCGGGCTGAAGTAAATGCAAGATCTGACATTTCCGTGTTATTTCCATGTCGGAGATGGAGCCTGTGTAGAGCTTTGATACAAATGTGATAACACCACATGGAGCTACACCAATCAGCCCTTTAAAGGTGGTGTGATTTTTGTAGCTCGAAAAGGTTTCTGACTGTAGTGAGAGGGAGGATGGTGTTTCACAGCGGATCTCGGTGCAGTCTACTATAACTCTCACCTGAGGGCAGTAGAGCTTGAACTTATCAGGCATTGTGGCCTGCACCTGCTCTCTTGTCATCCACACCGGCAGTGAGCCAAGAACCTGGTAAAGGTAGCTAGTCCATGTTAAAATGATGCGGCTAACTGTGGACAGGCTGACCTCAAAGATGGTAGACAAGGTTTTCTCCTGAAGCCCAGCTGCAACACGACACAGAAACATAAATAGTTCATCAATAAGTGGAAGTTTTCGGTGAGGGCTAGGTGTCACATGTGCCGTTTGCTGTGCCTTAGACCAGTATACAAGCCGTGAAGCAGAGGGATAAACAGAATCCCAAAACACGGTGAAGACCTCCTTTGAGCTGAATCGTGTGTAGTAGCGATAGTCCTCATCTGTGACACAAAAATTAAAAAGGAGTGGATGCTGCTTCTTAACTGTCAGGTGCTGGATCTCAATTTCTAGGGACAACACTTGCAGCTCCAACTCTCGAATTCTTTGAGTAGCACTGTCCAGTTTACCTTAAGGGGAAGAAAAAGCATACATGTTGGTAGGTTAGTTATTACTCATCTATCCCATCCCATTTTCAATAAATAAAACTGAAGAAGCTTCTAAGATGGATGAGGTTTAAAACGCCAAGTCTTTTCACAGAGAGACCAGTTACTCCAAATCGTAGTATAAAATAGTATTTTTACTTAACTGCCATATACTTTTACTTTTTTTGCCAAACAGATACATGGTTACTCTTATTTGTAATACTAACCAGGAGAAGGGACGGCAGGCATAGTCGTGATCGTTTGTCACTGCAGGCAAAGCACCCTCTGTGCTGTCAGGCATCTCATGATCAGAATCATCCAGGACAGCAACACCAAGACGCTTTCTTGCTCGCTGGTAAACTGACTCCCGAGCTTGTGAGCCGCCTCCTATATGTGTGAAATTAACCATATGCTTGTCATGATACATTTTGGTAATCACTTTTCAGTCCCTAAAATGACAAAATGTAGCAGCTATATTGCATCAGGATTAAATTATTAAACATTTTGTACAAGTAATATATTATTGGATTACAGTAGTATTACGTTTAACGCTGTCTACCTATCCTTACCCCAATCATTCCAGTGGAATCTAGACGGCACTGATCCCTGTTTAATACGGATCCGTCCACTGGCCGATGTGTATCTATCCTCAGGGGGAAAGTGCTGACTGCAAACAAAGGTGCTCCCACGAAGAATCTTAAAACTTGGTCCCTCATCTCTCCTGATCGCCCTCACCCAACGGGCACGTATTTCTCCATCAACAGGGAAATCGTGAAAACTCAGATACGGGAATTTCTGTTTGTTGTTTGAACAAAATGGTACACTGCAATAGCATCTTCTCGAAGATTGTGCCATGCTTCGGTGTTGGATGGGATACTGTTGCGATACAGACACCGAGAGAAAAGAAACAGCTAAATTAACATTCAGCTTTGACCAGGAATCAATATTTATCTAGCTATCATGCACAACAGTATTTGAATAGGTGAGTTACTATACATTCATGAATAAACTAACTGCCTAACAAAGGGTTAGATAGCTAGCTAAGTAAACTTGTTACATTACAGCCAGGCAGCAATGTAACGCTACCTTTTAACGTTATCGGTATCTGGTACTAAGTTGTTGTTAGCTAACGTTAGCCCACTTTTAAGTAACTAAGGCAGTGAACAATTATGAATTAACAATAACGTTAGCAAGTTACAAACCATTGCATATACGTAAACATTATTACTCTTAACTTTACTAATTTAACTTAAACGTACCTTTTGGAATTTCTTCAAGTAGCTAGCTTGCTAGTTAGTGGTCAACAGTTGTATTTTCGTTGAGAAGTCTCAGGTTACGGGCGAACGGAAGTGAAGTTAACCTGCTACGCGGAAAGGCGGAAGTTAGATGACGTCATCGTGAAAAGGGCCTATTGACGATAGGTGTACTGTTTCCACATGTGTTTTATGCGTGTGCTTACTGTGACCGTCACCCTGATATTGGCTACTACGTAGCTACTTCCCACTCCGTTGCCGGACAGTAGTGCTTGTCAAGCGCGAGCGAAGGGCACTGTGTGTTATGTGGGCAGCTTGTCTCTCCCTTTTCTGTTTCCCTTCCTCCTTGTTTTGTCCCCTCTTTTTCTGTTGTATCTGTATGTGTGTTTGTCCCCTTTATGTGGGTGTGTCTGGAGTGGATCAGGGGGCGTGCTCAGGATCTGCCTCTCCTGTGCAGCTGCGGGTTGTTTCCAGTGATTCCTGCCTACGCAGCTGCATCCTATTCTCTCATCAACCTGCACTACTTATTCCTGGGCATGGCTCTCCACCGGCGCCAGATCGTTGTTCTTACCAGAGCGGTAACTTGGCTCACCAGTAAAGTTATTTTGTCTTTGTCTTCAGCCTGGCTCTCCACTCTCCTTTACCTGTCGTTTGTTTTGTCTTTAGTTTCGGACATATCTCCCAACCTGCCTGCCTTCCTGCCTGTCGGTCTGCCTGCCTGCCTGCCTGCCTGCCTGCCTGCCTGCCTGCCTCAGCCTCTCCTTCCTCCGGAGCCGACTAGCCCACTCTGTTCCTTTACTTCAGTTGTTTTTGGACTAAGACAATTTTAACTTTGATTAAATATTTTTGTTTCTTCCACTCCCCTTTGTCGTGTTGTTTCTCTGAGTGCTGGGTTGAACCATAGCCTAACAGAACGATCTGGCCATGGACCCAACAGAGAAACAGCACGGGGCAAACAAAGACAGCTTCCAACAAGCTATCCAGGCTCAAGGAACGTTGCTAGGACAGCATGACCAGTTGATTCGGACTCTTGTGGAAGATAATCATCAACTGCTGAACCAGGTGACTCAGTTAACTACACACGTCTCTAAATTGTCTGTTATCAGTTCTCCATCTCTCTCTGACCCCCAGTTTGATGCACCCCAAGTTGTTTCCTCGGACACTAGGCAGGCTTCGTTCCGTCGGGAACCCCCTGTCACGTCGCCTGAACCGTTCAATGGAGAATTGGACAAGTGCCGGGGATTTTTGCTTCAGTGTGACTTGATTTTTCGGCAGAGACCACTGTCGTTTTCTACTGATTCATCTAAGGTACATTATGTTCTGGGGCTGTTAAGAGGGAAAGCTCTGGTTTGGGCTGAGGCTGTGTGCTCAGATCAAACTTTGACTGGATTGACTTTTGCTGATTTCTCTGCTAAATTGAAGACTGTTTTTGACCATCCTGACCATGTGGGTAATTCCTCCAAGATACTTTTTAATTTGAGGCAGGGTTCTAACAGTGTGGCAGAGTACTCTATTGAGTTCTGGACGTTGGCAGCGGACTCCAAGTGGAACAATGTGGCACTTCAAGGAGCATTTCTAAACGGTTTGAATGAAGCCATTAAGGATGAACTGGCTGCTCGTGATGAGCCACATGATTTACATTCTCTCGTTTCCCTGTCCATCAAGCTAGACAATCGGTTGCGGGAGAGGCGTCGGGAGAGAGGCGATCGGCCACATCTAGGAGGACGAGTTCCCCAGCCTTCAACCACTCGAGTCTCGCCTCTCCGGAGTCGGCAGCTTCTTGTTCCTGATTCCATCCCGAGCACAGAGGAGGAACCTATGCAAGTGGGTCGAGCTCGACTACCTCCAGCAGAGCGGCAACGGCGCCTCCAGGCGGGTGAGTGCCTGTACTGTGGAGACGCCACACACATTCTGGCTACATGCCCTAAGCGGCCAAAAGACAAGGCTCGCTCGTAACGGTGGGTCTACTTGCGAGCCCAGAGTTAGATCCTGAACCCATCATTCCCCGATTACAAGTACCTGTAACCTTACGTTTCCAGAGTCATTCCCTGCCACTCTCAGCTCTCATAGACTCAGGTGCAGAAGATAACTTTATTAGCCACCAGTTCGTTACACAAGCTCGTATCCCCATGGAGCCACTACCTACCCCCATTCGGGTCACAGCCCTTGATGGGCGCCTCCTCGCGGAGATAACTCATCAAACCACCCCCGTTTCCCCTAGTGATTTCTGGCAATCATTGTGAAAGCATTCAGCTAAGAGTTATGTCTGGCTCAGCTACCTCCCTAATCCTTGGCTTCCCCTGGTTGGCTCTTCACAACCCACAAATTGATTGGACACGTCACACCATTCTCAGTTGGAGCACTAACTGCCATTCCGAGTGCCTGAGGTCAGCGGTTCCCCCCACTAAGTGTAACCCAACTCCTCCCTCAGCTCCTCTTGATCTGTCATCTGTCCCCAAAGAATACCATGACTTAGCGGAGGTTTTCAGTAAGGACAAGGCTCTGTCTCTACCACCACATAGGCCTTATGATTGCCCTATTGAACTGCTTCCTGGTGCTCCCTTGCCCTCTAGTCGGTTATACAATCTGTCCCGACCGGAAAGAGAGGCAATGGAGCAGTACATTGGTGATTCTCTGGTCTCGGGCATAATCCGTCCCTCGTCGTCTCCTTTGGGTGCAGGTTTCTTTTTCGTGGAAAAGAAGGACAAGTCGTTACGCCCCTGTATCGATTTCAGGGGTTTAAACAACATAACTGTTAAAAACAAGTATCCCCTTCCACTCATCAACTCAGCTTTTGAACCTCTGCATGGCGCCACAGTGTTTTCCAAGCTCGACCTCAGGAATGCTTATCACCTTGTCCGAATCCGAAAGGGAGATGAGTGGAAAACCGCTTTCAACACTCCACTGGGACATTTTGAGTATTTGGTCATGCCCTTTGGGCTTTCAAATGCCCCTGCGGTTTTCAAGCCATGGTGAACGATGTTCTTAGGGATTTTTGAACCGTTTTGTCTTTGTATACCTGGATGATATTCTTGTTTTTTCCAAGTCACCCGAGGAGCATGAGTCACACGTCCGTCAAGTCCTTCAACGGCTCTTGGAGAACAAGCTGTACGTCAAAGCAGAGAAGTGTGAGTTCCACAAACAGTCTACATCGTTCCTTGGATTCATAATTGAGAGCGGGCAGGTGAAGGCGGACCCCGAGAAGATCCGGGCAGTGACGGAATGGCCCACACCCACCACCCGTAAGCAACTTCAACGATTTTTGGGTTTTGCTAACTTCTACCGTAGATTCATTAAGGGTTTTAGTAGAGTGGTGGCACCCCTTACAAGACTCACATCTCCTAAAGTCCCTTTTCGGTGGTCCCCTGAGGCGGAGCAGGCGGTAGGGGTTTTGAAGGAACTGTTTTCCACCTCCCCGTGTTGATACACCCCAATACCTCTCTGCAGTTTGTTGTGGAGGTGGACGCGTCGGACTCAGGTGTGGGAGCAGTCCTCTCCCAGCGCTCCCCCACTGACCAAAAGCTTCACCCCTGTGCTTTTTTCTCCAAGAAATTGTCACCCACAGAACGGAATTACGACGTTGGAAACCGGGAACTGCTGGCGGTCAAGCTTGCACTGGAAGAATGGCGGCACTGGCTGGATGGAGCTGAACTGCCGTTTGTGGTCTGGACTGACCACAAAAACTTGGCTTACATCCAAGCCACTAAGAGACTCAACTCACGCCAAGCCAGATGGGCCCTGTTTTTAGTAGGTTTAACTTTATTCTTACATACAGACCGGGGTCAAGAAATGTTAAACCAGATGCTTTGTCCCGCCAGTTTGCTGACCCTTCGGAGACCAGCGAGCCTGAGGCAGTCCTGCCTTCCTCATGCGTCGTGGCGGCTGTTCAGTGGGAGATCGAGTCTCTTGTGAAGACTGCACTTGCCACGGACCCGGGACCGGGTGATGGACCTCCCAACCTACTCTTTGTTCCCGAGACGGTCCGGTCTCAGGTGTTGCAGTGGATTCACACCTCCCGTTTTGCTGGTCACCCTGGGATGAGACGCACGTTGACGCTGCTTAGGAGACATTTTTGGTGGCCTTCAATGGAAACTGACGTTCGGGCTTTTGTGGCAGCCTGTTCAACCTGTGCTCGGGGCAAAGCCTCCCATCAGTCCCCTTCGGGGCTGCTGCTACCCCTCCCAGTTCCCAGCCGTCCCTGGTCCCACATTGCCATGGATTTTGTCACCCGGCCTACCCAAGTCTGAAGGTAATGATACTATACTTACCATTGTGGACAGATTCTCTAAATCTGTCCACTATATAGCATTACCAAAATTACCGTCTGCCAGTGAGACAGCGGACCTCCTAGTCCAACATGTATTCCGTCCCCATGGAATACCTGTGGACATCGTATCTGATAGAGGCCCACAGTTTACTTCCCGTGTTTGGAAGGTTTTCTGTTCTGCTTTGGGTGCTTCCGTTAGTCTGTCCTCAGGGTTTCATCCCCAGACCAACGGTCAAACAGAAAGAGCCAATCAAAACCTCGAAGCAACCCTTCGTTGTGTGGCTGCTCAACATCCATCATCCTGGGCCAAACATCTGCCCTGGATAGAGTACGCCCACAACTCCCTCACCGCCTCTGCCACCGGTCTTTCACCCTTCGAGGTTACCATGGGTTATCAACCCCCTCTGTTTCCTGCTCAGGAGAAGGAATTGGCTGTTCCTTCGGTTCAGGAGAACCTCCGCCGCTGCCAGAGAGTGTGGAGCGACGCTCGGGAAGCATTGCTTCGGACCACCGACAGGAACAAGACAACAGCGGATAGGAGCAGGACTCCCGCACCTGTGTTTCATCCTGGTCAAGAGGTTTGGATGTCATCTAAGAACGTACCGCTCGTACCAAATCACGCAAGCTGTCTCCTCGGTACCTGGGTCCGTTTGTGGTGGAGTCCATCATTAACCCCGCTGCGGTTCGTTTGAAGTTGCCTTCAGCCATGAAGATACACCCTACTTTCCACGTCTCCCAACTGAAACCTGTGTCCTCCAGCCTTTTGTGTCCGCTCGGCTGATCCACCTCCACCTGTTCGCCTCATTGACGACCATCCGGCCTACACCGTCAGTAGGCTCCTGGACTCTCGGAGGCGGGGTAGGGGTCTCCAATACCTAGTCGATTGGGAAGGTTATGGACCAGAGGAGAGGTCTTGGGTCCCTAAGCGCTTTTGTGTTGGATCCTCAGCTGATCACGGACTTCCATCACGACAACCCTGACAGGCCTGGTGGGTCGCCAGGTGGCGACCATTGAGGGGGGTACTGTTATGTGGGCAGCTTGTCTCTCCCTTTTCTGTTTCCCTTCCTCCTTGTTTTGTCCCCTCTTTTTCTGTTGTATCTGTATGTGTGTTTGTCCCCTTTATGTGGGTGTGTCTGGAGTGGATCAGGGGGCGTGCTCAGGATCTGCCTCTCCTGTGCAGCTGCGGGTTGTTTCCAGTGAATTCCTGCCTACGCAGCTGCATCCTATTCTCTCATCAACCTGCACTACTTATTCCTGGGCATGGCTCTCCACCGGCGCCAGATCGTTGTTCTTACCAGAGCGGTAACTTGGCTCACCAGTAAAGTTATTTTGTCTTTGTCTTCAGCCTGGCTCTCCACTCTCCTTTACCTGTCGTTTGTTTTGTCTTTAGTTTCGGACATATCTCCCAACCTGCCTGCCTTCCTGCCTGTCGGTCTGCCTGCCTGCCTGCCTGCCTGCCTGCCTGCCTCAGCCTCTCCTTCCTCCGGAGCCGACTAGCCCACTCTGTTCCTTTACTTCAGTTGTTTTTGGACTAAGACAATTTTAACTTTGATTAAATATTTTTGTTTCTTCCACTCCCTTTGTCGTGTTGTTTCTCTGAGTGCTGGGTTGAACCATAGCCTAACACTGTGTCCCGGTGTTGTTGCCGTTCATGCCTTCACCATTGAGTATTAGACTGTATGCATGTATCAAGGTGACATCTAGATTGTTATCAATATTAGTTATTTATTGTGAAGGCTGCTTGGATTCTTTACCTATGATAGAAATAAGTTGAAACAATTTTATGTAATTCATTTCGTTATTCTTTTGGCCAAATTTCATATTCACAAATGTAAATTTACAAACAAAACACCACATTTTCTTACCTTACTCAAAGAAATTGAACTATATTTTAAGACAATTACATTATCTACCAACAAAAAAGCTGTTACAATATGAAATGTGTGTATGTCCTTTAAGGTCTTGTTGTAATGTGATATTGTACTCCCTATCCCAAATGTCCTTGGTATATTCTTTATATATACTTGTGTTCCCCCGTGTACCTTTTGTATTGATTTGTTGTTAATAAAAAAAAGTACAAAAAAAATACTAAAAAGTCGGCAGGCATGTTGATAACACCGGTGCACTGCCCGGTCGCGGTCCCATCTCGTCGTGCAGCCCAATCGGCCATGCCAAATGGTATTGAGTGGCAACAAATCTGCCCAATTAGCCGATTGGCTTTCCATACACCCACTCCATTCGACACACCCACTCGCCCATACTCCGGTCGCCATATTGGGCTGCTGCTACACATACTTTTTCAAAATGTTATTTACAGTAACATGTAAAACATAAAAAACAGAACAGCCAGAGGGATTACACAAAGAAATGAGGAGAGAATATATATATAAAGAAATAACACAAATCCACATTATATCAAATCAAATACAGACATGTAATGAATAAACATTTTTTTTACATTTTGTTTTGTATACGTTTTAATAGTGCTAAATAGTTTTCCAAATCTGATTGAAAAAAAACCTTTTTCTTCATACATTTTGATTTGTTTGTGAAATATTTTCCTAATAAAATAAAGAGATTTATGATATACTGACTTTCAATTGTGGAATCAGTGTAGTAAAATAATATGTCAAACTTAGATATTACAATGGTTGTCTGCATTTTGTTGCCAAGATATAGTTTTACATTTGTAGTCATTTAGCAGACGCTCTTATTCAGAGCGACTTACAGTTAATGAGTGCATACATAATTTTTTTATTTTTCATACTGGCCCGCCGTGGGAATCGAACTTTGCAAACGCCATGCTCTACCAACTGAGCTACATCCCTGCCGGCCATTCCCTCCCCTACCCTGGACGACGCTGGGCCAATTGTGCGCCGCCCCATGGGTGGGAACTTTATGGACAGGTCATTCTCACACTGTCTAGGCATTTCATTGGTTCCCCTATCCATTCCACTCCCCATCAGAGCACTTGACAGTCGACCATTAGGGTCCGGGTTTGTTAGGGAGGTTACAGCACCAGTCACTATGGTTACCCACGAGACTCATCGCGAGCAAGTCACTTTTTTTAAATTATTGAGTCTCCTGATTTCCCTGTTGTATTAGGTATTCCCTGGTTGGCACTCCACAACCCCACCTTCTCATGGCCGCAGAGGGTTCTCACAGGGTGGTCGCGAGAGTGTCAGGGTAGGTGTCTCGGTGTTTCCGTTGGTGTAACCACAGTGGAAAGTCCAGACAGTACCTCCACCGTGCGCATTCCCCCCGAATACCTCGATTTGGCACACGCGTTTTCCAAAACACAGGCAACCAAGTTACCACCTCATCGGGCGGGGGATTGCATGATAAACCTCCAGGTAGACGCTGTACCTCCCAGGAGTCATATGTATCCCCTGTCGCAGGCTGAAACGGTGGCTATGGAAACATACGTCTCCGAGTCCCTGCTCCAGGGGTTCATACGTAACTCCACTTCGCCCGCCTCCTCTAGTTTCTTTTTTGTGAAGAAGAAAGATGGCGGTCTGCGCCCTTGCGTAATTGGCCGACTCCAACCACGGTAAAAGAGGTGCAGCGCTTTATTGGCTTTGCCAACTACTATCGGAGGTTTATCCGGGGCTTTGGCAAGGTCGCAGCTCCCATCACATCTCTGTTGAAGTGTGGGCCGTCCCGGCTCCGCTGGTCTGCTGAGGCTGACCTGGCCTTCAGTAACCTGAGGGGTCTGTTCATCTCAGCCCCGGTACTGGCCCACCCCGATCCATCACTACCGTTCGTAGTGGAGGTGGATGCGTCCGAGGTAGGGATAGGAGCTGTCCTGTCTCAAGGTCTCGGGCACGCCACCCAAGCTCTGCCCCTGTGCCTTCTTCTCCAAGAAGCTGTGCCTGGCGGAGCAGAACAACGACGTTGGTGATCGGGAGCTGCTGGCTGTTGTCCGAGCCCTGACCATGTGGAGGCACTGGCTCGAAGGGGCGAAACACCCTTTCCTCGTCTGGACGGACCACCGTAACCTGGAGTACATCCGGGCAGCGAGGAGGCTGAATCCTCGCCAGGCCAGATGGGCCCTATTCTTCACCCGGTTTGACTTTACACTATCATACATCCCGGGTACGAAGAACGTGAAGGCAGACACACTGTCACGGCTGTACAACACAGAGGAGAGGCCCATAGACAACACCCCCATACTCCCTGCTTCCTTCATTGTGGCACTGGTAGTATGAGCGATGGACGTGGATATAGAGCAGGCGTTACGCACAGAGCCATCTCCACCTCAGTGTCCAGCTGGGCTGCAGTACGTGCCTGCTGTTGTCCGTGACCGTCTGATCTACTGGGCACACACGTCCCCCTCCTCTGGTCACCCAGGTATCGGTCGTACAGTGCGCTGCCGGCCATTCCCTCCCCTACCCTGGACGACGCTGGGCCAATTGTGCGCCGCCCCATGGGTCTCCCGATCCCTGGACGACGCTGGGCCAATTGTGCGCCGCCCTGTGGCAGACAGAGTACAGACTTTCCCTTTACAAGACACTCAAGCCTATCCGATAGAATTGCATCTCTGTAACTAAACATGCATGGTAAATGAAGAAGTACCACAACTGGTTAATAAAGGAGATCGGATGTAATTATTTTATATATCCTCATTGTTATTGTCTTGGGATTAATTTGATTATTATTATTATTATGATTATTGATATTAACTCCATTAAGAAACACCTAACTCGGGGGCAGTTACAGTAAGTCTAGCATGCATTTTCTGCATTTGTAGGCTACATTATAAAAAATACCTTGCATTAACGATCTCACAAGTAAGATGACGGTAGTAACTCCAACTAATTTGAGAAATAATAAGATTCTCTTTATTTTTTGTTTTTTTGTTTTTTTGCAAACAATTACTCTCTAAACACCACTTAACTGTCATTTAATCAATGTTACAAAACAGGGTAGAGATTAGTATATTCTTAATATTATATTATTATATTATTATTATTAGAGCGCAATTCACTTTGTAGCACGTAGTAAAAACAACATGAACACATGATTAAAGAAAACAAACACAGTACCAGTCAAAAGTTTTAGAACACCTACTCATTCCAGGGTTTTTCTTTATTTTTTACTATTTTCTACATTGTAGAATAATAGTGAAGACGTCAAAACTATGAAATAACACATATGGAATCATGTAGTAACCAAAAAAGTGTTAAACAAATCAAAATATATTTTATATTTGAGATTCTTCAAAGTAGCCACCCTTTGCCTTGATGACAGCTTTGCACATTCTTGGCATTCTCTCAACCAGCTTCATGAGGTAGTCACCTGGAATGCATTTCAATTAACAGGTGTGCCTTGTTAAAAGTTAATTTGTGGAATTTTTGGTGGCAGAACGGCAAGCACTGGCCCTGAGAATGACTCATGTCTGATTCCATGGAGAAAGGTCAGGTCAGGTCAGTTCGAACCGATTCTACAGAATGTTTGTATCAAAACTAAGAACATTGGGAACGTTGGGAAACAAAAACAGGAAACAAACTAACAAACTGTGACGTTAGCATTGGGAAACAGTGCTTCCTGTCATACCTTGTCTACTCTACTAACAGGGTAAGGAAGACTAAATGTAATTTTAGCAGTTAGCATCCCTTTAACATCCACTTTGTAAATAAATAAATTACAAATAAATAGAAAATATGTACTTCCAATATGTTTTGGCTACACAATCTTCAAAATGTCAAACTTTGAAATATTGTTGTCAATAGTTTTTTTTGTTGATAATACAGCATAACATGTCATACCATAAACACAGTTGACATAACTTAACAGGATGAGGTTAGAAAATGAATTGTAGGCCTAGTGAAAATGACATTTAGTTACATTGTATGAATGGATATCGTAACATACATTCCAGATAGACTTTATTGAAAACAAATTTGAACACGTTGACATCAGAAAGTTTAGAACAATGTTAGATTTCACACTGCAGCACATGGATTACTTTTTAAATAACTATTTGGAGGAAAAACTGGGAGACATCGATTGTTTGATTGTAAACATTAATCATGAATCATCAAAAAACTAATTTTAATACTGCTGTATTCCAGGGTTGGGGTCAATTCCATGTCAATTCAGGAGGCAAATTTGTTGAAAAGCAATGAGGAATTTACCACATTGACTGAATTGAAATGACCCCAAACCTACTGTATTCAATAAGGTATGCATGTACAGTGCATTCGGAAAGTATTCAGACCCCTTGACTTTTTCCACATTATGTTACGTTACAGCTTATTCTAAAATGGATGAAATTATTTTTTTCCCTCATCAATACCCCATAATGACAAAGCAGAAACAGGTTTTTAGAAATTTTAGCAAACATATATATATATATATATATATTTTATTTTTTTAAATAACTTACTTACATACGTATTTAGACCCTTAGCTATGATTTTTTTTTGTCATTTAGCAGATGCTCTTATCCAGAGCTCAGGTGCATCCTGTTTCCATTGATCATCCTTGAGATGTTTCTACAACTTGATTGGAGTCCACCTGTGGTAACTTCAGTTGTTTGGACATGATTTGGAAAGGCACACACCTGTCTATATAAGGTCCCACAGTTGACAGTGCATGTCAGAACAAAAACCAAGCCATGAGGTCAAATATTTATGTAAATAAGGTATTTCTGTTTCTTCTTTTTAATACATTTGCTAAAATATCTAAAAACTTGTTTTCGCTTTGTCATTATGGGGTATTGTGTGTAGATTGATGAGGGAAAACGTTTATTTAATCCATTTTAGAACAAGGCTGTAACGTAAAAACAAAATGTGGAAAAAGGGAAGGGGTCTGAATACTTTCCGAATGCACTGTATGTTGATGTCCTGAAGTAGCTAGCTTGCTTAATCGGCCCTTTCCTAAGCCATGGATGGAGATATGGATTTGGACTTGTGGTTTTGACTTAATTCTATGTACAGGCTAATGATTATGACGACGATTCTGATCCAACCATAAATTAATATGTTGTGCCACTTTCCTCAGACGATTGAAGTTCAATATGTAGCCTAGTAGGACAAAAGGCACCTAAAGACTCTCAGACCATGAGAAACAAGATTCTCTGGTCTGATGAAACCAAGATTCAACTCTGGCTTGAATACCAAGCGTCACGTCTGGAGGAAACCTGGTACCATCCCTACAGTAAAGCATGGTAATAATAATAATAATATAATATGCCATTTAGCAGACGCTTTTATCCAAAGCGACTTACAGTCATGTGCGCATACATTTCTACGTATGGGTGGTCCCGGGGATCGAACCCAGTGGTGGCAGCGTCATGCTGTGGGGGTGTTTTTCAGCGGCAGAGACTGGGAGACTAGTCAGGATCGAGGGAAAGATGAACGGAGCAAAGTACAGAGAGATCCTTGATGAAAACCTGCTCCAGAGCCCTCAGGACCTCAGACTGGGGCGAAGGTTTACCTTCCAACAGGACAACGACCCTAAGCACACAGCCAAGACAACGCAGGACCTGAAAATAGCTGTGCAGCGACGCTCCCCATCCAACCTGACAGAGCATGAGAGGATCTGCAGAGAAGAATGGGAGAAACTCCCCAAATACAGGTGTGCCAAGCTTGTAGCGTCATACCCAAGAAGACTTGGAGGCTGTAATCGCTGCCAAAGGTGCTTCAACAAAGTACTGAGTAAAGGGTCTGAATACCTATGTAAATGTGATATTTCCGTTTTTTATTTGTAATAATTTAGCAAAAATTTCTAGAAACCTGTTTTTGCTTTGTTATTATTGGGTATTGTGTGTAGATTGATGAGGGAAAAAAAATATTTAATCAATTTTAGAATAAGGCTGTAACCTAACAAAATGTGGAAAAATTCAAGGGGTCTGAATACTTTCCGAAGTATTGCGTTACTTTTTATTTTATTTTTTACTTCAGTTTATTTGGTAAATATTTTCTTAACTCTATTTCTTGAACTGCATTGTTGGTTAAGGGCTTGTAAGTAAGCATTTCACGGTAAGGTCTACACCTGTTGTATTCGGCGCATGTGACAAATAACATTTCATTTGATAACATTTTATTTGATCACCGTCAGACCATTTTATTGGTAAATTACACGGTAATGTAAAAGTTGTATTTTTTAGTGATCCAATACGTAATATAGTACATTTATCATAATTTGGTTGTAATCCAGAAAGGTTAGAAAATGTATCTAGATCCTCTATGAGGCTGTGGAGGGATTCTAGTTGTGGATTTAAAAGAAAACATGAATCATCAGCGTACAATGACACCTTTGTTTTTAAGCCCTGGATTTCTAATCCTCTGATATTATTGTTGGATCTGATTTTAATAGCTAACATTTCGATTGGCTATAATAAATAGATATGCTGATAGTGGACAACCTTGTTTCACTCCTCTTGACAGTTAAAAACTTTCTGAGAAGTAGCCATTATTTACTATTTTACACCTAGGGTTACTATACATAACTTTAACCAATTGTATAAGAGATTCTCCAAAATTGAAATATTCCAGGCATTTATATATAAATTCCAGTCGTACTTTATCAAAAGCCTTTTCAAAGTCAGCTATGAATAGCAGGCCTGGTTTCCCAGATTTTTCATAGTGTTCTATTGTTTCCAGTACTTGCCTTATATTATCTCCAATGTATCGTCCATGTAAAAAACCTGTCTGATTAGAATGAATAATATCCGACAATACCTTTTTAATTATATGTGCTATGCATTTTGCTAGAATTTTTGCATCACAACACTGAAGTGTAAGACGCCTCCAATTTTTTCAATGGACTGGATCTTTATATTTACCACTTGGGTCCTGTTTCAGTAATAATGAAATCAGACCTTCTTGTTGAGTATCAAATAATCTACCATTTTTATAGGAGTGGTTAAAACATGCTAATAACGGTGCTCTGAGTACATCAAAAAAGGTTTGGTATAGCTCAACTGGTATGCCATCCAGCCCTGGAGTTTTCCCGGATTAAAGGCTTTAATTGCATCTAGAAGTGCCTCCTCTGTAATTTGGCCTTCACGTTAGTCTTTCTGTACAGCTGTTAATTGTACATTATTAATAGGAAAAAAATCCTTACAATTAACTTCGGTTAGTGGAGATGGAGGAGACTGAAACTAAAACATATGCTTAAAGTACTTTGCTTCCTCTTTCAAAATATAGTTTGGCGAATCATGGGTGACTCCGTCATTTGTAATAAGTTTCAGTAAATTATTTTTGGTAGCATTTCTATGTTGAAGATACATTTTCCCCCATATTCCATCCAATTCACTTTTTTAAAATAATATATTACACATGATCTTTCTTGAATAAGTTCCTCCATTTATTTTAGTTTTTCCTCTAACATATTCTGTGCCTCTGTGGTACTGTTTTTATTGCTATCTATCTGTACTGTTAGTCCCTCTATTTCCTTTCTTAATATTAATTATTTTGACTGAAATTGCTTTTGTTTTAAAGATGAGAATTGAATTGCATGGCCTCTAAAGGCACATTTAAAAGTGTCCCACACAATAAGGGGATCTGCTGTACCCATGTTTGTCACGGATTCTGCCGAGACTGCTCCTCCTCCTAGTTCGGGCAGGCTTCGGCGTTCGCCGTCCCCGGAGTACTAGCTGCCACCGTTGAATGTTTCTTGGTGTGATTGCTTTGGTCTGTCTTTTACACCTGTGTCCGTTTGTGTCTGATTACGTGTCCTATAAGTTCCCTGTTTTGCTTTGGTTAGATTGTGTGTTGTTTTCGCCTGTCCGTTGTGCTGCGTGTTTCGTATCTGTTTTCTTGTTTGTTTGTTTTACGCACAGTTTGCGTATTGCTCGCCTCTGTTTTTTGTTGAGGCCGTTTACTGTATTTTGCCTATTGGTTCTCTCAGTAAACTTTATTGGACTAAGCTTCGGTGTCCTGCGCCTGACTTCCACACTTCATACACCTCAGCCCTTGACAGAACAACACACCACTATGGAGTCAGCAGGAGCAGTGGCGGCACCCAAGTCGCTGGAGGATCGGATCAGCGATCAAGACACCATGATCCGGCAACTTGGGGCCGCCATGAACGAGGTGTCCAACACTCTGCGCCCGGTTGGTGACTGGAGAGGTGCCCACGCCTTCTCACACCATCCCATCACCAACGGCCAGTCCTCCTCTCTCAGCACCGGAACCCAGTGGCATACGGCTCTCGCTCCCGAGGGCATATGACGGTTCTGCAGCCGGGTGTCAGGGGTTCCTCCTGCAGGTGGAACTCTACCTGGCTACCATACACCCAGCGCCCTCGGGGTACGAGAGCGTCTCCGCCCTCATCTCCTGTCTATCCGGCAAGGCGTTGGAGTGGGCCAACGCCGAATGGAGGGGGAATAGACGCCGCTACCATCACCTACGCGGAGTTCTCCCGCCGCTTCAGGGCTGTCTTCGATCACCCACCTGAGGGGAAGGCGGCGGGGGAGCGTCTGTTCCACCTCCGACAGGGGAAGAGGAGCGCACAGGAGTTCGCCCTGGAGTTCCGGACTCTAGCGGCGGATGCGGGGTGGAATGAGAGGGCCCTCATCGACCATTACCGGTGTAGCCTACGAGAGGACGTTCGTCGTGAGCTGGCCTGCAGGGATACCAACCTATCCTTCGACCAGTTGGTAGACATCTCCATCCGTCTCGACACCCTGCTGGCTACCCGCGGACGTCCCGAGTGGGGGTCGTCCATTCCACCCTCCAGCACCTCCGAGCCGATTCCCATGGAGCTCGGGGGTGCTGGCGCTAGAGAGAGGAGGAGAGAGAACCCGAGGGGGCCATCCCCTGCACCAACTGTGGCCGTGGAGGACACACCGCGGCCAGGTGCTGGGGAGGGTCTCCTGGGGAGAGGGGACAACAGGTCACGCACTGGGGAGTCATTTCAGGTGAGTAGGCGCCCCACTTACCCAGAGCTCTCTGTTGGTCACATGAGTATACCTGTGAGATTTCCACAGGTGGCACCTCATTCCCAGCATAAGGTGCTAGTAGATTCAGGCACAGCTGGGAATTTTGTTGATCGTGCATTTTGTTATAGGTTAGGAATTCCCCTTCGGCCGGTAGAAGCCCCCTTTCCTGTTCACGCCCTAGACAGCCGGCCGTTGGGGTCGGGGCTGATCAGAGAAGTCACAGCACCACTTAAGATGACGACGCAGGGGGGTCATGAGGAGATCATTCAGTTTTATCTGATTGACTCTCCTGCGTATCCCGTGGTGCTGGGGCTTCCCTGGTTAAGCGCCCATGATCCTACCATTGCGTGGCAACAGAGGGCTCTTATGGAGTGGTCTGCCCAGTGTGTAGGGAGATGTCTAGGTGTTTCCTTAGGGGCGACCTCGGTAGAGAGTCCGAACCAAGTGCCCGCAATGCGCATTCCCCCTGAGTATGAGGATTTAGCACTTGTGTTCAGCAAAACGAGGGCAACACGGCTACCACCTCATAGACAGGGGGATTGTGCGATAGATCTCCAAACAGGAGCGGCACTTCCGCGGAGCCGGGTGTATCCACTGTCTCAAGAGGAGACAGCGGCTATGGAAACTTACATAGCCGAGTCCTTGGCACAGGGATACATACGGTCCTCCACTTCCCCGGTTTCCTCGAGTTTCTTCTTTGTGAAGAAGAAGGACGGAGGTTTGCGCCCGTGTATTGACTATCGTAGTCTCAATCAGATCACGGTTAAGTACAGTTACCCTCTTCCACTGATTGCGACTATGACAGAATCATTACGCGGAGCGCGGTTCTTCACAAAGTTGGATCTCAGGAGCGCATACAATCTGGTGCGCATTAGGGAGGGGGATGAATGGAAGACCGCATTTAGCACCACCTCGGGTCATTACGAGTATCTCGTCATGCCATACGGGTTAATGAATGCTCCTTCAGTCTTCCAATCCTTTGTTGACGAGATTTTCCGGGACATGCATGGGCAGGGTGTGGTAGTATACATCGACGACATCCTAGTGTACTCTTCTACACGAGCCGAGCATGTAGCCCTGGTGCGCCGAGTGTTGAGAAGACTGTTGGAGCATGACTTGTATGTCAAGGCAGAGAAATGCCTGTTCTTCCAGGAGTCCGTCTCCTTTTTGGGTTATCGGTTGTCCGCGTCTGGTGTGGAGATAGAGGTAGACCGTGTGTCGGCCGTGCGTAATTGGCAAACTCCAACCACTGTCAAAGAGGTGCAGCAGTTCTTGGGTTTTGCTAATTACTACCGGAGGTTTATCCGGGGCTTTGGACAGGTTGCAGCTCCCATTACGTCCTTGCTAAAGGGGGGTCCGGTTCGTTTGCAGTGGTCAGCTGAGGCGGACAGGGCATTTGCCAAACTGAAGAACCTGTTCACCTCGGCCCCGGTGCTGGCGCATCCGGATCCCTCTTTACCATTCCAAGTAGAGGTAGACGCGTCCGAGGCCGGCATTGGGGCAGTCCTGTCGCAACGGTCCGGCACGCCACCTAAGCTCCGCCCCTGTGCGTTCTACTCCAAGAAGCTCAGCTCGGCGGAGCGTAATTATGACGTTGGGGACAGGGAGCTGTTAGCTGTAGTCCAGGCCCTAAAGGTGTGGAGGCATTGGCTTGAGGGGGCTCTACACCCTTTCCTCATTCTGACTGATCACCGTAACCTGGAGTACATCCGGGCAGCTAGGAGATTGAACCCTCGTCAGGCTAGGTGGAACATGTTCCTGACCCGGTTTGTTTTTAAGATCACATACATCCCAGGGTCTCAGAACGGTAAGGCAGACGCCCTGTCCCGGTGGTATGACACAGAGGAGAGGTCCATTGAGCCTACTTCCATACTGCCGGAGTCTTGTCTGGTGGCTCCGGTGGTGTGGGAGGTCGATGCGGAAATCGAGCGGGCACTGCGTACCGACCCTACTCCCCCCGAGTGTCCTGTGGGGCGGACGTACGTTCCGCTCAAGGGTCGTGATCGTCTGATTTATTGGGCTCATACATCACCCTCCTCTGGACATCCAGGTATTGGCCGGACAGTGCACTGCCTTAGCGTGAAATACTGGTGGCCAACGTTAGCTAGGGATGTGAGGGTTTATGTCTCCTCCTGCTCGGTGTGCGCCCAGTGTAAGGCGCCTAGACATTTGCCCAGGGGTAAGTTACATCCCCTGCCCGTTCCACAACGACCATGGTCCCACCTCTCGGTGGATTTTGTGACCGACCTACCCCCCTCCCAGGGGAATACCACCATTTTGGTCGTTGTGGATCGGTTTTCCAAGGCCTGTCGTCTCCTCCCAATGCCGGGTCTCCCTACTGCCCTACAGACCGCTGAGGCCCTATTTACCCACGTGTTCCGGCACTATGGGGTCCCCGAGGATATTGTGTCTGACCGAGGTCCCCAGTTCACCTCCAGAGTTTGGGGGGCGTTCATGGAACGCTTGGGGGTCTCGGTAAGCCTTACCTCGGGGTACCACCCAGAGAGCAATGGGCAGGTTGAACGTGTCAACCAGGATGTGGGTAGGTTTCTGAGGTCCTATTGCCGGGACCGGCCGGAGGAGTGGTCTAGGTTTATCCCCTGGGCAGAGATGGCCCAGAACTCTCTCCGCCACTCCTCCACCAATTTAACACCTTTCCAGTGTGTTTTAGGTTATCAGCCGGTCCTGGCACCGTGGCACGAGAGCCAGATCGAGGCCCCTGCGGTGGACGAGTGGATTCGGCGCTCGGAGGAGACGTGGGACGCTGCCCATGTCCATCCACAGCGTGCCATCCGTCAACAAAAGGCGAGCGCCGATCGCCACCGCAGTGAGGGACCGGTGTATGCACCGGGAGATCGAGTCTGGCTCTCGACTCGAAACCTGCCCCTCCGCCTGCCCTGCCGGAAGCTGGGTCGGCGGTTTGTGGGGCCCTTTAAAGTCCTGAGAAGGTTGAACGAGGTGTGTTACAGGTTACAACTGCCTATTGAGTACAAGAATATTAACCCCTCGTTCCATGTGTCTCTTCTCAGGCCGGTGGTAGCTGGCCCACTCCAAGAGGATGAGATAGGAGAGACCCCTCCGCCCCCTTTGGACATCGAGGGGGCCCCGGCGTACAGGGTCCGGACCATCTTGGACTCGAGGCGCCGGATGAGTGGTCTCCAGTATCTCGTGGAGTGGGAGGGGTACGGTCCGGAGGAACGGTGCTGGGTGCCTAGGAGGGACATCCTAGATCCGTCCCTCCTGACTGAGTTCCACCGTGGGCATCCCACGCGCCCGGGTCCGCGTCCTCCTAGCCGTCCCCGAGGCCGGGGTCGGCGCACGGCTGGAGCCGCGCGTCAAGGGGGGGGGTACTGTCACGGATTCTGCCGAGACTGCTCCTCCTCCTAGTTCGGGCAGGCTTCGGCGTTCGCCGTCCCCGGAGTACTAGCTGCCACCGTTGAATGTTTCTTGGTGTGATTGCTTTGGTCTGTCTTTTACACCTGTGTCCGTTTGTGTCTGATTACGTGTCCTATAAGTTCCCTGTTTTGCTTTGGTTAGATTGTGTGTTGTTTTCGCCTGTCCGTTGTGCTGCGTGTTTCGTATCTGTTTTCTTGTTTGTTTGTTTTACGCACAGTTTGCGTATTGCTCGCCTCTGTTTTTTGTTGAGGCCGTTTACTGTATTTTGCCTATTGGTTCTCTCAGTAAACTTTATTGGACTAAGCTTCGGTGTCCTGCGCCTGACTTCCACACTTCATACACCTCAGCCCTTGACAATGTTATGTCTGAAAAAGCCAGTTATAAATTATTCTGTCCTTCTGTCCTGGTTGTTATTGATTATTGCATTGTGGGGTTTTGAGTTTGTAAGAAAGGCATTTCACTGTACTTGTAAATGTGACATTAAAACTTGAAACTACATTACACCTATGTCAATTAATTGTATGCCCTCCTTCTCTGAGACCTGAATCCACTTGCACCCTGCCCGCCTGTGCAAGTTCCACACCAATCTTCCATTGAAATCAAAACGATTCACAAAAGTCTGAGATTTTCTGTCATCCCACGTTAGGGTTTGGCTCTGAATGTTGGGAGGGACTGTATTGTGCAACATGGCCAGTTGTTTGTGTTGCATCAGGCTGGCAGTATGACAGCAGTTACATCACCCCTGGAGGAGAGGAGACCCTGCAGACCCTGAACCAAACCCAGAACCAGAGCACCCTGCCCAGCCCTGGAAGACGTCAGGGTCGCTCCTCTGTCTCTAGACGCGCCACGTCCTCCCCTCTGGTCTGCAGTATACTGGGATAAGCAGGTAGGCTGGTGATCATTTACTCTATTCATCTCACATTACATTCAATCCAGTACTCTGATATCAAATAGTAACACACTTACATTTTGTCTATGTCCCATGCAGACACACTACAGTCTGAGGAACCGGAGGTCTTCTGTGTTAGGGCTGGGGACAGACAGACAGATGGACTGACATGGGGTTGGGGCCAGACAGACAGACAGACAGATGGACTGACATGGGGCTGGGGACAGACAGACAGATGGACTGACATGGGGCTGGGGACAGACAGACAGATGGACTGACAAGGGGCTGGGGACAGACTGACAGATGGACTGACATGGGGTTGGGGACAGACAGACAGACAGACAGACAGACAGACAGACAGACAGACAGACAGACAGACAGACAGATGGACTGACAAGGGGCTGGGGACAGACAGACAGACAGACAGACAGACAGATGGACTGACAAGGGGCTGGGGACAGACAGACAGACAGACAGACAGACAGATGGACTGACAAGGGGCTGGGGACAGACAGACAGACAGATGGACTGACAAGGGGCTGGGGACAGACAGACAGACAGATGGACTGACATGGGGCTGGGGACAGACAGACAGATGGACTGACATGGGGCTGGGGACAGACAGACAGATGGACTGACAAGGGGCTGGGGACAGACAGACAGACAGACAGACAGACAGATGGACTGACAAGGGGCTGGGGACAGACAGACAGACAGACAGACAGACAGACAGACAGACTGACAAGGGGCTGGGGACAGACAGACAGACAGACAGATGGACTGACAAGGGGCTGGGGACAGACAGACAGACAGACAGATGGACTGACAAGGGGCTGGGGACAGACAGATGGACAGACAGACAGATGGACTGACAAGGGGCTGGGTACAGACAGACAGATGGACTGACTGAGATGAATGAAAGTGTACCCAAACTAACTCGCTTCAGCCCGGGTTAAGGAATACTTTTTATGGACAGATGAATCATGATTGAAACTGAACCTGGAATTCATGAACCTCAAGACGAACCTCATGAGCCTAGAGGCTTCAACCTGTCTGGTTCAAAGCAGTGAAGCAGCTGATTTTCACACGATACATGAGTGAAGGAATGTTGTCAATTTTCTTGATGGTGAATAATGCTGCTTTCATGAATGTAGTACTGCAGAACTGTCTCTTAATGTAGTACTGCAGAACTGTCTCTCAATGTAGTACTGCAGAACTGTCTCTTAATGTAGTACTGCAGAACTGTCTCTTAATGTAGTACTGCAGAACTGTATCTTAATGTAGTACTACAGAACTGTCTCAATGTAGTACTGCATATCTGTCTCTTAATGTAGTACTGCAGAACTGTCTCTTAATGTAGTACTGCAAAACTGTCTCTTAATGTAGTACTGCAGAACTGTCTCTTAATGTAGTACTGCAGAACTGTCTCTCAATGTAGTACTGCAAAACTGTCTCTTAATGTAGTACTGCAGAACTGTCTCTTAATGTAGTATTGCAGAACTGTCTCTTAATGTAGTACTGCAGAACTGTCTCTTAATGTAGTACTGCAGATCTGTCTCTTAATGTAGTACTGCAGAACTGTCTCTCAATGTAGTACTGCAGAACTGTCTCTTAATGTAGTACTGCAAAACTGTCTCTTAATGTAGTACTGCAGAACTGTCTCTTAATGTAGTACTGCAAAACTGTCTCTTAATGTAGTACTGCAAAACTGTATCTTAATGTAGTACTGCAGAACTGTCTCTTAATGTAGTACTGCAGAACTGTCTCTTAATGTAGTACTGCAGATCTGTCTCTTAATGTAGTACTGCAAAACGGTCTCTTAATGTAGTACTGCAGAACTGTCTCTTAATGTAGTACTGCAGAACTGTCTCTTAATGTAGTACTGCAGAACTGTCTCTTAATGTAGTACTGCAGAACTGTCTCTTAATGTAGTACTGCAGATATGTCTCTTAATGTAGTATTGCAGAACTGTCTCTTAATGTAGTACTGCAGATCTGTCTCTTAATGTAGTACTGTAGAACTGTCTCAATGTAGTACTGCAGAACTGTCTCTTAATGTAGTACTGCAAAACTGTCTCTTAATGTAGTACTGCAAAACTGTCTCTCAATGTAGTACTGCAGAACTGTCTCTCAATGTAGTACTGCAGAACTGTCTCTTAATGTAGTACTGCAGAACTGTCTCTTAATGTAGTACTGCAGAACTGTCTCTTAATGTAGTACTGCAGAACTGTCTCTTAATGTAGTACTACAGAACTGTCTCAATGTAGTACTGCAGATCTGTCTCTTAATGTAGTACTGCAGAACTGTCTCTTAATGTAGTACTGCAGAACTGTCTCTTAATGTAGTACTGCAGAACTGTCTCTTAATGTAGTACTGCAGATCTGTCTCTTAATGTAGTACTGTAGAACTGTCTCAATGTAGTACTGTAGAACTGTCTCAATGTAGTACTGCAAAACGGTCTCTTAATGTAGTACTGCAGAACTGTCTCTCAATGTAGTACTGCAGAACTGTCTCTTAATGTAGTACTGCAGAACTGTCTCTTAATGTAGTACTGCAGATCTGTCTCTTAATGTAGTACTGCAGAACTGTCTCTTAATGTAGTACTGCAGAACTGTCTCAATGTAGTACTACAGAACTGTCTCAATGTAGTACTGCATATCTGTCTCTTAATGTAGTACTGCAGAACTGTCTCTTAATGTAGTACTGTAGAACTGTCTCAATGTAGTACTGCAGAACTGTCTCAATGTAGTACTGCATATCTGTCTCTTAATGTAGTACTGCAGATCTGTCTCTTAATGTAGTACTGCATATCTGTCTCTTAATGTAGTACTGCAGAACTGTCTCTTAATGTAGTACTGCAGAACTGTCTCTTAATGTAGTACTGCAGAACTGTCTCTTAATGTAGTACTGCAGAACTGTCTCTTAATGTAGTACTGCAGAACTGTCTCTTAATGTAGTACTGCAGAACTGTCTCTTAATGTAGTACTGCAGAACTGTCTCTCAATGTAGTACTGCAGAACTGTCTCTTAATGTAGTACTGCAGATCTGTCTCTTAATGTAGTACTGTAGAACTGTCTCTCAATGTAGTACTGTAGATCTGTCTCTCAATCTTGTGTGTTTTAATTAAATATATGAAGCCTTCTAAAACAAATTATACTTGTGTATATATAGACTATCAAGCTCAATAAAGTAACGTTTTAACCATTCTTGTGTATGATGGAGGATTTGTGCCCATTTTCCTCTACACCCTCTTCTCAAACTGACCTTCCATCATATTGGTGTGAAATAGGCCCAGCACATATGAATGATAGAGGCCTCTAGTGGCCAAAATGCCATTTTAACATGTTGCAGCGCCACAGAGGGATTCCACCATTTTTTTATGTAGTCAACGAGGTGGGACATCCAACTTCATTGGCTGAAACCTCCTGGTGACCCTGCTAGAGTCATTTCTATGTACAGTGTTGTAACAAAGTATAAAAGGAATAATAAACAGATAAATATGGGTTGGTGTTCGTGCTCCACTGGTTGCCCTTTTCTTGTGGCAACAGGTCACACATCTTGCTGCTGTGGTGTTTATCAAGATTGGATTTGTTTTCTAATTCTTTGTGGGTCTGTGTAATCTGAGGGAGGTATGTGGAAGATGTGCCGCTCAGTTTTATTTATTTATTTATGATATATTTATTTTTTTGTCATTTAGCAGACACTCTTATCCAGAGCGACTTACAGTTAGTGAGTGCATACATTTTTTAATTGTTTTATTTTTCATACTGGTCCCCCGTGGGAAACGAACCCACAACCCTGGCGTTGCAAACGCCATGCTCTACCAACTGAGCTACATGGGAGTTTCCACCTTATTTTGTAGGCAGTGTGCACATATCCTGTCTTCTCTTGAGAACCAGGTCTGCCTACGGCAGCCTTTCTCAATAGCAAGGCTATGCTCACTGAGTCTGTACATAGTCAAGGATTTTCTTAATTTTTGAGGTCAGTCACAATGGTCAGGTATTCTGCCACTGTGTACTCTCTGTTTAGGGCTAAATAGCATTCTAGTTTGCTCTGTTTTTTTTGTTGTTGATTCTTTCCAATGTGTCAAGAAATTATCTTGTTGTTTTGTCATGATTTGGTTGGGTCTAATTGTGTTGTTATTGTTGTTGTTGTTGTTGTCCTGGGGCTCTGTGTGGTCTGTCTGTGCTATCTCTATGGCCCAGCAGTAGTTGGCTGTGATTGGTTCATTAGGAGTACTTCCACCTAGTGGCCACAACTGGAACTGCCTGCTGGGTGTGAGAAAACAATCTGCCAAATCTGTAATGACCCAGTGAATCATGGGAGAGTTGTTTGTCTCCTAACTGATACAAACTAGTCCAAGAAGATGTCTTTCATCTAGGCGTGGGTGATCCCATGACAGTTGGTAGAAATATTATTGTTGTGACGCTGTCTTTCAGTTTCTTTTTAAAAAAGTGAACGGGGGAACAAATCAAATCAAATTTTATTGGTCACATACACATATTTTTAGCAGATGTTATTGCGGGTGGAGCGAAATGCTTGTGTTCCTAGCTCCAACAGAATATTATGGTGAGACAGAATCAAGACAGCACAGGATCATTGATCTAAATGTAAAATGTACTGTACTTTCTGAATTAAAACTGTCCCCAGGACATCAATGGTTCAGATGGATATTTTATATAAGTGCTGTGAAAAAGTATTTGCCCACTTTCTAATTTTCTCTACTTTTGCATATTTGTGATACTGAATGTTATCAGATCTTCAACCAAAACCTAATATTAGAGAAAGGGAACCTGGGTGAAAAAAATAACACAACAATTACATACTTATTTCATTTATTTCATAAACAAAGTTAAGCAACACCCAATGCCCCTGTGTGAAAAAGTACCTGCCCCCTTTACACTCAATAACTGGTTGTGCCAACTTTAGCTGCAATGACGCCAACCAAATGCTTCCTGTAGTTGTTGATCAGTCTCTCACGTCACTGTGGAGGAATTTTGGCCCACTCTTCCATGCAAAACTGCTGTAACTCATCGACATTTGAGGGTTTTCAAGCATGAACTGCTCATTTCAAGTCCAGCCACAACATCTCAATTGGGATTAGGTCTGGACTTTGACTAGGCCATTCCAAAACTTCAAATGTGTTGCTTTTAACATTTACATTTACATTTACGTCATTTAGCAGACGCTCTTATCCAGAGCGACTTACAAATTGGTGCATTCACCCTATAGCCAGTGGGTTAACCACTTTTTTTTGGGGGGGTAGAAGGATTACTTTATCCTATCCCAGGTATTCCTTAAAGAGGTGGGGTTTCAAATGTCTCCGGAAGGTGGTGAGTGACTCCGCTGTCCTGGCGTCGTGAGGGAGCTTGTTCCACCATTGGGGTGCCAGAGCAGCGAACAGTTTTGACTGGGCTGAGCGGGAACTATGCTTCCGCAGAGGAAGGGAGCCAGCAGGCCAGAGGTGGATGAACGCAATGCCGTCGTTTGGGTGTAGGGACTGATCAGAGCCTGAAGGTACGGAGGTGCCGTTCCCCTCACTGCTCCATAGGCAAGCACCATGGTCTTGTAACGGATGTGAGCTTCAACTGGAAGCCAGTGGAGTGTGCGGAGGGAGGGGGTGACGTGAGAGAACTTGGGAAGGTTGAACACCAGACGGGCTGCGGCATTCTGGATGAGTTGTAGGGGTTTAATGGCACAGGCAGGGAGCCCAGCCAACAGCGAGTTGCAGTAATCCAGACGGGAGATGACAAGTGCCTGGATTAGGACCTGTGCCGCTTCCTGTGTAAGGCAGGGTCGTACTCTCCGAATGTTGTAGAGCATGAACCTGCAGGATCGGGTCACCGCCTTGATGTTAGCGGAGAACGACAGGGTGTTGTCCAGGGTCACGCCAAGGCTCTTCGCACTCTGGGAGGAGGACACAACGGAGTTGTCAACCGTGATGGCGAGATCATGGAACGGGCAGTCCTTCCCCGGGAGGAAGAGCAGCTCCGTCTTGCCAGGGTTCAGCTTGAGGTGGTGATCCGTCATCCATACTGATATGTCTGCCAGACATGCAGAGATGCGATTCGCCACCTGGTTATCAGAAGGGGGAAAGGAGAAGATTAGTTGTGTATCGTCAGCGTAGCAATGATAGGAGAGGCCATGTGAGGATATGACAGAGCCAAGTGACTTGGTGTATAGGGAGAAAAGGAGAGGGCCTAGAACTGAGCCCTGGGGGACACCAGTGGTGAGAGCACGTGGTGCGGAGACAGCTTCTCGCCACGCCACTTGGTAGGAGCGACCGGTCAGGTAGGACGCAATCCAGGAGTGAGCCGCGCCGGAGATGCCCAGCTCGGAGAGGGTGGAGAGGAGAATGTGGCAAAGAGCTTCCTAGGGTTAGAGGCAGATGCTTGGAATTTAGAGTGGTAGAAAGTGGCCTTAGCAGCAGAAACAGATGAAGAAAATGTAGAGAGGAGGGAGTGAAAAGATGCCAGGTCGGCAGGGAGTTTAGTTTTCTTCCATTTCCGCTCAGCTGCCCGGAGCTCTGTTCTGTGAGCTCGCAATGAGTCATCAAGCCACGGAGCTGGAGGGGAGGACCGAGCCGGCCGGGAGGATAGGGGACACAGGGAGTCAAAGGATGCAGAAAGGGAGGAGAGGAGGGTTGAGGAGGCAGAATCAGCGTTACCATCTGTGTAGGGGCAGAGTGAGTAGTGTTGGAGGAGAGCGAGAGAGAAAAGGATACAAAGTAGTGGTCGGAGACATGGAGGGGAGTTGCAGTGAGATTAGTAGAAGAGCAACATCTAGTAAAGATGAAGTCAAGCGTATTGCCTGCCTTGTGAGTAGGGGGGACGGTGAGAGGGTGAGGTCAAAAGAGGAGAGGAGTGGAAAGAAGGAGGCAGAGAGAAATGAGTCAAATGTAGACGTAGGGAGGTTGAAATCCCCCAAAACTGTGAAGGGTGAGCCATCCTCAGGAAAGGAACTTATCAAGGCGTCAAGCTCATTGATGAACTCTCCAAGGGAACCTGGAGGGCGATAGATGACAAGGATATTAAGCTTAAATGGGCTAGTGACTGTGACAGCGTGGAATTCAAATGAGGAGATAGACAGATGGGTTAGGGGAAAAATTGAGAATGACCACTTGGGAGAGATGAGGATTCCTGTGCCACCACCCCTCTGACCAGATGCTCTCGGGGTATGCGAGAACACATGGTCAGACGAGGAGAGAGCAGTAGGAGTAGCAGTGTTTTCAGTGGTAATCCATGTTTCCGTCAGCGCCAGGAAGTCGAGGGACTGGAGGGTAGCATAGGCTGGGATGAAGTCAGCCTTGTTGGCAGCAGAACGGCAGTTCCAGAGGCTGCCTGAGACCTGGAACTCCAGGTGTGTGGTGCGTGCAGGGACCACCAGGTTAGAGAGGCAGCAGCCACGCGGTGTGAGGCATTTGTGTAGCCTGTGCGGAGAGGAGAGAACAGGGATATGCAGAGGCATAGTTGACAGGCTGTAGCAGATGGCTACAATAATGCAGAGGAGATCGGAATGAAATGAACTAAACATCTGGGAAAGGAGAGAGCAGGGCCTCCCTCACCAAAAAAAATATATATAACTCTCCCAACTTCCACCTCAGAAACTATAATTGTTTCACTGAAACACCCGAATAAAACTCTCCCAACTTCCACTTTAGAAATTAGAATTGTTGTAAACTACAGCGGTTCAATGTTTCAATGAATAGACTCAACTTACTTTATTCAGCTAGCTAACTATGACGCCATAGCTAACTAGCATGCTAGCATCCAATAACACACAGTTTAGCACCAATACTTTGTTACAACAAACTACCAATAGTGTGTGAACACACTAAACAGATAATTCGTGTCCGTGTCTAGTTCTTTCATAACGCAGCAATAATTAAACGTTGGCTAGCTAGCACAAAGATATTGTATTTAGCTACCACAGTACAGCTAGCTGGTAGTGTTGGCTAGCTAGCAATGGCTGCTGTGTTGACTTTGTTTGAAAAACGGCGTCGCTGCGAACGAATGTAGCTGGCTAAAAGGATATTGTTTTTATTTGCTACCGTTGCTAATAGCTACTCGCCAGCTAATCCAGGAGGTGAGTCAGCTAGCTAGCTTCGTGCTACACCCGGCACCGCCGAATACAAAAGTAACCTACAATAACTACATACAACAACTATCCACAACAGCCCACGATGCCTACCTATAATACCTAATAATATACAGCCCACGATGCCTACCTATAATACCTAACTACAATCTAAATACATAGTTTAAGCCTTACTCGACAAAGCCCAAGCTATGTATAAAGCCAAACTTACCCGACGCTAGCTTCATTTAGACTTGATTGTGTGTTTTGGATCATTGTCTTGCTGCATGACCCAGCTGCGCTTCAGCTTCAGCTCACAGACGGATGGCCTGACATTCTCCTGTAGAATTCTCTGATACAGAGCAGAATTCATGGTTCCTTCTATTAAGGCAAGTCGTCCAGGTCCTGAGGCAGCAAAGCATCGCCGAACCATCACACCACCACCACCATGCTTGACCTTTGGTATGAGGTTCTTACTGTGGAATGCAGTGTTTGGTTTTCACCGGGCATAATGGGAACCATGTCGTCCAACAACTTATACGTTTGACTCATCTGTCCATCTGAACCTTCTTCCAAGAGTCTTGATGATCATCCAGGTGCTTCCAGGTCTTTTTTGGACTACGTGGGTCCCATGCCTGGTGTGTTTATAAACTCCTCGTCAGTAATTTCAAAAGGTCAAATGTACAGTATTATGCTCAAACAAACGACATGAGAAAATAAAGTTGTGAAAATACAAATTCATACGTTTGTCCAGGATAACAATTAATGAGTATAAAATTACTTTTTCAAACATGATTGAAGCTTCAAATGCTTTATCTTTTCTTTGCTAATTATCAAATAACAAAACATGAACAGGTCTTAATCATTTTTATATTGATAAAGACAGTTCAAAGACCTTTAAGGTATTTATCATATTCTTCAAAATCAAAAGAAATTAGGCATCATATTTCACATTCATGGAAAAAATACAGGCAATGACTGCTAATGTTAGCAGTAGAACTCATACAAAACTTGTAAAAAACTTCAGCCCAGGGCTCAATGCGATCCACCAGTCATCCATTATGCTAATGTCTCTGACCTGAGTCTTTATATTCAGATGATGGTACATGGAAGGTTGTTCAGCTGAATTAAATCACAGTACAGTTGAGTTAGATGATATGATTGACAGTTGACAGTTCACTTGGTATTAGTATGTAGTCCTGATTGGCTGTGGTTAGGATTGGCCAACTGGTGTGTCATTTAGTATGTTTTTCTACAGGGAGACAGAGATAGCAAATGATAACAAGCAATAATGATAGTACATGAATGCATAATTAGGTTCTCAAATAATAGAATATTAACAAATTGCAATATGAATACAATTATGAAACATATCAACAGCAATATGCAAAAAGCATACGTGATTAAACTATGCAAATATAGCAACAAGATAACAATATGAATGTCAAAAGTGGGATGCAGTAACATGTGGTGTGGTAGTCCAAGGCTAGAGCAGGCTAGAATGGCAGTGGCTATATGGTGTAGAATATAGAGTCCCACAATCTGACTCCTTCTGTTTATAATCTACTTCTGTTTATAATCTGACTCCTTCTGTTTCTAATCTGGCTGTATAGTGTGGCATATAGAGTCCCACAGTATGAGTCATACAGTATATAACGTGGAACAGTCTCCTTCTGTTTCTAATCTGTCTCCTTCTGTTTCTAATCTGTCTCCTTCTGTTTCTAATCTGTCTCCTTCTGTTTCTAATCTGTCTCCTTCTGTTTCTAATCTGTCTCCTTCTGTTTCTAATCTGTCTCCTTCTGTTTCTAATCTCTCTCCTTCTGTTTCTAATCTGTCTCCTTCTGTTTATAATCTGTCTCCTCCTGTTTCTAATCTGTCTCCTTCTGTTTCTAATCTGTTTCCTTCTGTTTCTAATCTCTCTCCTTCTGTTTCTAATCTGTCTCCTTCTGTTTATAATCTGTCTCCTCCTGTTTCTAATCTGTCTCCTTCTGTTTCTAATCTGGCTTCTTCTGTTTCTAATCTGTTTCTAATCTGTCTCCTTCTGTTTCTAATCTGTCTCCTTCTGTTTCTAATCTGTTTCTAATCTGTCTCCTTCTGTTTCTAATCTGTCTCCTTCTGTTTCTAATCTGTCTAATGGTGGTTCAGCACAACAGTCTAGTCCTGAAGACTGGCTGAGTGCATTAAGTTAGTCATTTCACAAGCAGGAGACCCGGACTCACATCCACCTCCTCACATGAATACCAGTGATGAAGGCTCACTCTATACATGTTACCTCGAGTTACCTCTGCTATCATTTCCATAGCCCTAAACATTTTGATTGTAACATTATTTATAATCTCATAGTGGGCCTGGCAACTGTAGCCTATAGTTAGTGCCTAAGTCTACCCTAGGAAAAGTATTTAATTCCCAGTGGCTTCTTTTAAAATGTTAATCAAAATGTTGACTGAAATCATCATCAATCAATGTTTATCCTATAAACATTTGCAATTTAAACCCATTTGATTGTATGAGAGACACAGTCTGCCAAAACATTTTGTGTCTGGATGCTGCCTTTTACACACACTGAAACACCAGCAAGGGTTTTCACAGCACTCTCTTAAAAACACAATTATTCATATTAAAGAACCACTTTGGGTGTTTCAGAGTCCTTCCATTCTGTTTGGAAAATACATTCAGTGTATCATAACACTTACATTGGGTTTACATTCAAACACCCTCCAAACACCAGATCTCACCTTAGTGCACTACCTTTCAAACAACGACGATGTTTTGAGTCTTTCTATTTTAACAGTGTGTATAAAGCAGGCAGACAGGCATCGAGGCATTCAGTTACTGTTCGATTGAACGTTAGAATGGGCAAAAACGAATGTCCTTAGCGGTTTTGAGCGTGGTATGATCGTCGGTGCCAGGCGCGCCGGATCCAGTGTCTCAGAAACGGACGGCCTCCTGGGCTTTTCACGCACTACAGTGTCTAGGGTTTACCGAGAAACAAAAAACATCCAGTCAGCGGCAGTCCTGTGGGCAAAAACAGCTAATTGATGAGATGTCGAAGGAGAATGGCAATAATTTCCATGCCCCGAAGAATTCAGGCTGTTCTGGAGGCAAAGGGCGGGGTCCGACCCGGTACTAGATGGGTGTACCTAATAAACTGGCCACTGAGCGTATATTCTATTCTATTCAGTCTCATTGACTATCATTTAAACTAGTGAATAATAACTGTTCTATTCGATTCGATTCAGTTCTAGGTCCAGTCAGCAGTGTGGAGGAACTCAGCCCACTGACCCTGTCCACTGGGCCAAGTGACCGGTAACTGGGTCAGACTCTTCTCTCACTACCCCCTCTTCATATTCTCCTTTAGCTACTGTTGATACTATATGTATTGTTTTTTAGGCTACATGTATTGGAAACAGTTAGGCCCAGTAATCATACAATGGAAGCCAGTAACAGCTGTTGACTTTTGGAGGATTAAAACAACTAGGAATCATCTCAACGTTTTGCTTTAGAGAGATGGCAGAGGAGGGGGGCTGAGACTGGTTTCATATGTCGACAGGAATAACGCACACAGGAGCAGGGAAAGAGAGGAGGACAGAAGGAGAGGAGAGAAGGAGGGGGTTAAGTTCAACAAATTCAAGGAATTGCAGTTTGATGGCGTTGTCGGAAGTTTCACAGAATGGAAAACTAACTGGCGGGGGACCGACCATAAAGGCGAAATTGATGACAAATTGATGCACCTAAAATAAATTCAAGGATTCAATTGACATTTTTTTTATTTTTATGTTGGAATGACGAGTTTAAAGAAGTTTGAAGACGGGGTTTGAATGTAGGGGTTAGAAGAAGCTGAGGTTGCATATTTTGAATTCACGTTTCCAGTGGAAACCGGGACGGAGGAAAAAAGTGGCGGACAGAATCAGAAGGAACGATGTGAGCCGAGACGAGCAGTCACTTCTATAATGTGGATAATATTTTAATCACTTTTGTTTTGCGCATGGCCTTTTAAACATGTTTCTTTTCAAGAGCGGGTCAGACGGAGGAAAACTTTGTTTAGTCCAGAATGGGCATTGACTTGCCATTAGTTTTTTTAGTAACCTACTTGGATACAGTCGTGAAGAAGATACTTTGTAGCCGACCCCTTTCCCCAAGAATGTCGGATTTTTAGAGAGACGCAGTGAGCCATTCTTGGACGCAACAATGTGGCCAACTTCAATGATGGCTTATTGTAACTTTATTGCAACAATTGCCATGATCGGTATCCTTGTGGATTGCAACCTAAATTCATTTTCATTGTATTTTGCAGTGAAAGAAATCAATAATATTTTGGCATCGGTTAGACGAATAAAATCAATATCTATTTGATGGCTTTTTCAGTCGTTGGTAGAGATTTTGATCGGGTTTCCACTCGTACTGTGAAGCTCACCCAGGAGGACTGCAGTTTGGTGGATGAAAGATTGGAGCCCCTTTCTACTGACACGGGACAACGACTCGAACCAACGGACCAGTCCGGGGACAGGCTGCTCGCTCAAGCGCCTGGTGGTCGCCCCACATGAAACCCTGCACTCAGAATATCCAGATTTTGTGAGGATTTAACGCAACAACCCTAAGGAATCTTATCTAATCTGATTTACTTTTGTGAGATAACCCGCATCCTATCCTGTAGGCCATGCTGTGCCTGTGTAAACTGTGACCAGGGCAGGTATGCAGTTGAACCGACCGAAGAGCGCTTTGGTGACGAGCTTCAGCCTGCGGATGCCCCCGGAGACTGCAGCCAGTAGGACTACCAGTACCGGTTCCTTCTCCAGCCAGTTCAAAACAATGCGCTTCTCCTACCACATCAGCAGCGGCATTCCAAGTCCACAACCGCCGCTGCGCAGGATACGTGAGTTGGCGTCCTATTTGCTTTAGTTACACAGATGGTATAGGTCAGGCTGTAGGTTATGTCAAGCACTTTCTTATAAAGATAGAGCATTTCCCGGTGAAGTTGCCTCCCACTGGGCACAGATGTTGGTTCAACGTAATTTAATTGAAATAAAGTGGAAACAACGTTGATTCAACCCAGTGGGCTGGTACTCCAGTTACTACATTGTTATGGTAACAATCAGTTGTTGATTGACATCTGCACACATACACACACACACACACACACACACACACACACACCCCACACACACCCACACACACACACACACACACACACGCACACACACACACACCCCCACACACACACCCACACACACACACACACACGCACACTCACCACTGTCATCACTGATGGTTTATTATGATAAGCACCCGTGTTGAACAGAGTCTGTTGTCATTCTAATAACAGACCTTTCATACCTCAGTGCCTCTTCCTGATCCTTTTATTCTCTGAATTGCTTTGACAGACAGACGATGTTAACTCATGCAAGAGCACTTCATTTCCCCGTTAATATGCTTGAGTGTTGGACAAAATGAGAGGACTTGGCAAGGTGAAATAAATGCACTCATGTTGAAGTGTACATTTAGTTCCCTCTAGGTCGGTAAGAAAGGTTACAGTAACTGAAGGATCTGAAGCAGCAGCATGTGTAATGGACAGGCTACCCAGTAAACACAAGACGTTGGAAAGACATCTTTAGACATGTGTAATGGACAGGCTACCCAGTAAACACAAGACGTTGGAAAGACATCTTTAGACATGTGTAATGGACAGGCTACCCAGTAAACACAAGACGTTGGAAAGACATCTTTAGACATGTGTAATGGACAGGCTACCCAGTAAACACAAGACGTTGGAAAGACATCTTTAGACATGTGTAGTGGACAGGCTACCCAGTAAACACAAGACGTTGGAAAGACATCTTTAGACATGTGTAATGGACAGGCTACCCAGTAAACACAAGACGTTGGAAAGACATCTTTAGACATGTGTAGTGGATAGGCTACCCAGTAAACACAAGACGTTGGAAAGACATCTTTAGACATGTGTAGTGGATAGGCTACCCAGTAAACACAAGACGTTGGAAAGACATCTTTAGACATGTGTAATGGACAGGCTACCCAGTAAACACAAGACGTTGGAAAGACATCTTTAGACATGTGTAATGGACAGGCTACCCAGTAAACACAAGACGTTGGAAAGACATCTTTAGACATGTGTAATGGATAGGCTACCCAGTAAACACAAGACGTTGGAAAGACATCTTTAGACATGTGTAATGGACAGGCTACCCAGTAAACACAAGACGTTGGAAAGACATCTTTAGACATGTGTAATGGACAGGCTACCCAGTAAACACAAGACGTTGGAAAGACATCTTTAGACATGTGTAATGGACAGGCTACCCAGTAAACACAAGACGTTGGAAAGACATCTTTAGACATGTGTAGTGGATAGGCTACCCAGTAAACACAAGACGTTGGAAAGACATCTTTAGACATGTGTAGTGGATAGGCTACCCAGTAAACACAAGACGTTGGAAAGACATCTTTAGACATGTGTAGTGGATAGGCTACCCAGTGAACACAAGACGTTGGAAAGAGTGTGTCCCATTCCAGGCTGTCATTGTTTACATACAGATCAGTATCTTCAGGTTTAAAGTGGGAGATATAACCACATAACAACCTCATGATGCATTTCATTTTGATTGACCCTTTACATAATATGTAATGAACTGCAGTAGTATCTTCTAATAGACTGAGTTATATCACATAGAGAGAGGGAGTGAGACATGAGAGAGAGAGAGAGAGAGAGAGAGAGAGAGAGAGAGAGAGAGACAAGAGTGACAGACACGAGAGAGCGCGAGAGAGAGAGAGATAGAGAGAGAGAGGGAGACACGAGAGAGAGAGAGACAGACACGAGAGAGAGAGAGAGAGAGAGAGAGAGACGAGAGAGAGAGAGACAGACACGAGAGAGAGCGAGAGAGAGAGAGAGACGAGAGAGAGAGAGAGAGAGGGAGACGAGAGAGAGAGCGAGAGAATGATAGAGAGAGAGAGAGAGAGAATGATAAGAAGAGATAGAGAGAGATGGAGAGAGAGAAAGAGAGAGCGAGAGAGAGAGAGGCTGGCTTATGTACAGTATGGGTCAAACACTCTCCTAGAAAGAAAATGTTCTAGAACCTAAATGGGCTCTTTGGCTGTCCCTTCATAAGAAGGAATTCCCCTCGACTACGCACACAAACTGGGGAAAACAAACATTCTTTCCCATTGACCCTAACTTCGTAGTCGATTTATTGTTACACTGAAATAACAAAACATGGCGAAAAGCTTCTGTGTTTTTCAATGTACATGTAACCAGGTCAAAGATCCCGACCTGCGGTTCCCAATGCTCCCACGTAGGGAAATAGAGCCTGCGGTTCCCAATGCTCCCACGTAGGGAAATAGAGCCTGCGGTTCCCAATGCTCCCACGTAGGGAAATAGAGCCTGCGGTTCCCAATGCTTCCACGTAGGGAAATAGAGCCTGCGGTTCCCAATGCTCCCACGTAGGGAAATAGAGCCTGCGGTTCCCAATGCTCCCACGTAGGGAAATAGAGCCTGCGGTTCCCAATGCTCCCACGTAGGGAAATAGAGCCTGCGGTTCCCAATGCTCCCACGTAGGGAAATAGAGCCTGCGGTTCCCAATGCTCCCACGTAGGGAAATAGAGCCTGCGGTTCCCAATGCTCCCACGTAGGGAAATAGAGCCTGCGAGAAGAGCCCTGTGGCTTCAGGGTATTCGGCGTGGGAGAGTGGGAAATTGTGTCCAAGTAGGCTACACATAGCTATGTGTGTGGAAAACATTTAATCACACGCAAGACACGTTTAGTGTAGTCCGTTTGTAACTCCACTCACTACTTGTAGCTGTATACTCAGTTTGTTTTGTGTTGTTGGTCCTGGATAGCTTAATGTTCCTGTTGGTAGCTAGCTAGCTAACACCCACTCACCCACTTGGCTGCTAGCGCCGTCATGAAAAGGGGCGTGAGGGAAGCCCTACAATATAACACTTTTCTAAGTAGTGAGAACGCTCGGGAGCAGGCGACGTTGAAAATCTTTAGACATGTTGTACTTTTCTTAAATGTAGTTGTGTAATTGACTTAAGCATGCAGACAGCAAGAAAATTGCGTTTGAAGAAGGTCAAGTTTTTTTTGCTGTGAGCTAACGGGGGTAGCCCATGGTAAACACAGGTTGATTTCCCACCAAGGCGGGCGGGGGCCGCAACGTTCTATCTAATACTGAATGGGAGTATAGGAGAACCCTTTTGGGTTCCAGGTAGAACCCTTTTGGGTTCCAGGTAGAACCCTTTTGGGTTCCAGGTAGAACCCTTTTGGGTTCCAGGTAGAACCCTTTTGGAACAGGTATCAGTACTGCTCCTTTAGCACTCATCTCATCAAGCTGTGTGTTGACGTTACAGCTACAATAGCCATGTTTGGATTCAGATGTGTACCAGTCAGTATTCCTGTGTCTACCCGTCACCGTGGCACATTTACTCAGGCACTGCACTGTGAAATCCTATTAAACTGGAGATGATGGAGGATGGATCGCTATGAGGTGGAATATAAACTGTAGATGGAGGATGGATCGCTATGAGGTGGAATACAAACTGTAGATGGAGGATGGATCGCTATGAGGTGGAATATAAACTGTAGATGGAGGATGGATCGCTATGAGGTGGAATATAAACTGTAGATGGAGGATGGATCGCTATGAGGTGGAATACAAACTGTAGATGATGGAGGATGGATCGCTATGAGGTGGAATACAAACTGTAGATGATGGAGGATGGATCGCTATGAGGTGGAATGCAAACTGTAGATGGAGGATGGATCGCTATGAGGTGGAATATAAACTGTAGATGGAGGATGGATCGCTATGAGGTGGAATACAAACTGTAGATGGAGGATGGATCGCTATGAGGTGGAATATAAACTGTAGATGGAGGATGGATCGCTATGAGGTGGAATGCAAACTGTAGATGGAGGATGGATCGGTATGAGGTGGAATATAAACTGTAGATGGAGGATGGATCGCTATGAGGTGGAACTGTAGATGGAGGATGGATCGCTATGAGGTGGAACTGTAGATGGAGGATGGATCGCTATGAGGTGGAATGCAAACTGTAGATGGAGGATGGATCGCTATGAGGTGGAACTGTAGATGGAGGATGGATCGCTATGAGGTGGAACTGTAGATGGAGGATGGATCGCTATGAGGTGGAACTGTAGATGGAGGATGGATCGCTATGAGGTGGAATGCAAACTGTAGATGGAGTAGTCCCTGTCTGTTTCTGTCCCTGGCTGTCATTGGACATGGAGACGGGGATGGAAGACAGACACATTGACATGCAGCCACAGACCAAAACAATGTGGCCTGTATGATAGTCTATTGATGGAGCGCCACACGTTATTTACAACAGTGGAAGGTGGATCACATGTCTTGGTTATACAGCTACACATGGAATCCACCCAAACAGAACGAACAGAGAAAACAGATATCCAGATAGAATACATATCATGCAAGACAGATGGGGCTAATGTAAAATCTGTCGATCAGAAACACTCACCCCGTACCCCCCCCCCGCTGTACTTCTAAACAGGCTGTATTGAGTACTTTACAGTGTTTTAGGGGCTTAGTGTTGAAGGAAAGAGGAAACGGACAACATGACCATGATAGACAAGAAGATTATAATGTATTCCCTATATAGTGCTCGATGGGCCCTGGTCGAAAGTAGTGCACTATATAAGGTATAGGATGCTGTTTGGGAAGCACCCTGTATCTCCTGCGTTTCTCATGAAATCATCATCATATTATTATTATTATTATTATTATTCTGAACATTTAATCCTCCTCAGATGTTGAAGTAGGATCCTCTACTTAAACCACTAATCGTAATTTGAACTCTTGTTGTTCTAAAAACATTTTTTATCCTGATCACTTAAGACAGATGGGGTGAACAGAGTTGCTATGGCAACAGTGAGACAGATGGGGTGAACAGAGTTGGGGTGTGTGTGTTAGTGTGTGTGTGTGTGTGTGTTAGTGTTTGTGTGTGTGTGTGTGTGTGTGTGTGTGTTAGTGTGTGTAAAACCATAGCTATGGGTGTTAAACATCTGTTCTGGCCTAAATAAAGTGAACCCCTCAACCAAAACACACACACACACACACACACACACACACACACACCTACACACACACCTACACACACACACACACACACACACACACACACACACACACACACACACACACACACACACACACACACACACACACACACACACACACACACACACACACACACACACACACACACACCTACACACACACACACACACACACCTACACACACACACACACACACACACACACACACACACCATTCTCTCCATCTGTCTCACTGTTGCCATAGCAACGTGACAAGGATGAAATTGTACAGTGTAGAGACCATCATGAGTTCTGATACTACCACAGATTGCAGTGTGCATAATCACAGTCCCTGCAGCTGAAAGATTAAATCCTCATGAGGGGAAACAGCGCCGTTGTTATTGTTTTGGTTTTGTTGATGAAAACGGAGGAGAGGTTCAAAATTGCATAGGAATAAAATCAACTGTATATGCATTGAGCTTGTCTGAGGCTTTTAGCGTACTGTTTGATTAAATAAGACACAAATGACTCAAGAGGGAGCCAGAGATCAGAATAACCACAAGAAAAAAAACTTAACCTGACCGTGACCATCCTCCTCCCGCTCCTTCTGGCTTTCGCAGATTTACTTTAAGTTGCCGGTAACCTTTCTCATGTGTAATGGCAATTTATCTTACCATTTTCTCCTATCTGAGTACCAGTTATGGTTTTCATATGCACATTTTCGTGGAACAGTTTCATTTAATTTAAAATAACTATCTCAAAACCATTGTCATGTGGTTAATCAAAATTCTATCCAAATGTAAATGAAAATGATACAAACCTAAAAAGTAACTTCTATTGCCAACTACACTGAACAAAAATAAAAAACGCAACATGTAGGTCCCATTTTACATGACGCTCTTATCCAGAGCGACTTACAGTTAGTGAGTGCATATATATATATATTTTTCATACTGGCCACCCATGGGAAACAAACCCACAACCCTGGCATTGCAAACACCATGCTCTACCAACTGAGCTACATCCCTGCCGGCCATTCCCTCCCCTACCCTGGACGAATTGTGCACCACCCCCATGGGTCTCCCGGTCACGGCCTGCTACGACAGAGCCTGGATTCGAACCAGGATCTCTAGTGGCACAGCTAGCACTGCGATGCAGTGCCTTAGACCACTGCGCCACTCGGGAGGCTATGTCCCATGTTTCATTAGCTTAAATAAAAGATCCCAGAAATGTTTTGCAGAATTTTTTTACATCCCTGTTAGAGAGCATTTCTCCTTTGCCAAGCTAATCCATCCACCTGACAGGTGTGGCTTATCAAGAAGCTGATTAAACAGCATGATCATTACAGAGGTGCACCTTGTGCTGGGGACAATAAAATGTGCAGTTTTGTCACACAACACAATGCCACAAATGTCTCAAGTTTTGAGGGAGCGTGCATTTGGCATGGTGACTACAGGAATGTCCACCAGAGCTGTTGCCAGAGAATTGAATGTTAATTTCTCTAACATAAGCCACCTCCAACGTCATTTTAGGGAATTTGGCGGTACGTCCAACCGCAGACCACGTGTAACCACGCCAGCCCTCCAGATCTGGCTTCTTCACCTGTGGGATCATCTGTGACCAGCCAGCTGGACAGCTAATGAAACTGAGGAGTATTTCTGTCTGTAATAAGGCCCTTTTGCGGGGAAGAACTTGTTCTTATTGGCTGGGCCTGGCTCCCCAGTGGGTGGGCCTGGCTCCCAAGTGGGTGGGCCTGGCTCCCCAGTGGGTGGGCCTGGCTCCCCAGTGGGTGGGCCTGGCTCCCCAGTGGATGGGCCTGGCTCCCCAGTGGGTGGGCCTGGCTCCCCAGTGGGTGGGCCTGGCTCCCCAGTGGGTGGGCCTGGCTCCCCAGTGGGTGGGCCTGGCTCCCCAGTGGGTGGGCCTGGCTCCCAAGTGGGTGGGCCTGGCTCCCAAGTGGGTGGGCCTATGCCTTCCCAGGCCCACCCATGGCTGCGCACCTGCCCAGTCATGTGAAATCTATAGGTTAGGGCCTAATGAATTTATTTCAATTGACTGATTTCCTTATATGAACTGTAACTCAGTAAAATTGTTGAAATTGTTTCAGGTTGCGTTTATATTTTTGTTCAGTATATGTAATGGGGAATTGATAGACACTAACAATCAAACGCAAACAATTCACACAATGAAGTTATGAAACAATGAATGTGCACAAACTGGCGGGAGAGAGTGCATTCTGGAGAGAGACATTGTGCATCTTAGCCACGCTCCCCTTCTTGTTGGACTGTGCCATCCCCACGGCCTCGTGCCATCCCCACGGCCTCGTGCCATCCCCACGGCCTCGTGCCATCCGCACGGCCTCGTGCCATCCCCACGGCCTCGTGCCATCCCCACGGCCTCCGCAATGGATTAGTCTTAGCCTCCGCAATGGATTAGTTCCCTGAGATGGGCGCGATTAAGACAGGTGCCATTAAAAAAATGAAATATATATATATTTACTACTGATCGATGTAAGAAAATCTCAGTCGACCAACAGCCAGCCTATCGACCAAACAATCGACCAGTCGACTAATTGGGGTCAGCCCTAACTGAGTGGAATACATTATCCTACTGACATTATCGTCGAGTCAGATACATTATCCTACTGACATTATCGTAGAGTCAGATACATTACCCTACTGGCATTATCATCAAGTCAGATGCATTACCCTACTGGCATTATCATTGGGTTGAATACATTATCATCCCGACATTATCATTGAGTTGAATGTTAAAAATTGAATACATTATCCCACTGACATTATCATTGAGCTGAATACATTATCCTACTGACATTATCATTGAGTTGAATACATTATCCTTAGCTGACGTTCACTGGGGCTTGGTTATCATCAGGACACCATTCAGTTGAAAGTATAGTGTGGTTCCTAATGGATAAGTAATACTGTATAAAACAGAAGAGCTGTTTCAGATTGTGCTCTGCTCTAGCCTGAAATCCAGAACCTGTTTTGTGCTAACATGCCTTGTACTCCATGTCATATGCCAAACATTTTGCATGACAAGGAGTGGCAAGGAATGGAATGTTAGCACAAACAGACAGATACCCAAGCTAGCTTGGTTGAGCTCATGAAATGCAGCATTCATTCTAGTTCAACTAGACTAGCACTGCTCTGCAGCATTGTAACATTTTCTGTCTTGTTCCCTCCAATCCTTAGTATAACACTGCATGATTGTACCTATTGCCATAGCATAGTGAGCTTTAAGCAACTTTTATTTTTTAGTTAGACCGACTGTGAGATTTCAAAGGAATCAATATTTTCTCCTCGCTGCGTTTTTCACTGCTTGGTTGAACTGTTAACTGTGCGTCAGGGTCATTGTAAGATCCGGTGCTCATATTCATGATATCTACACGATGAGAGAGGTGACTGTCTCCACAGGCAGAGTGTGGACTTGGGAGTTCAGGTGAACGTCACATCCCACCTTGGAGATCCCGCACACCTGACACCTGTCAGCACTTCAAACCTGACACCTGTCATCACTACAAAACAACAACATGTTCTAAAGGTAACCAATGAAAATCAGATGCCCACACCTATCTGTTAGAACAAACTTAAATTACAAATACCCCAAATACTTACGATCCCCTCAGTAAACATGTTGGAACAGATTTGTCCAGTACGGGTGTAAATACTTCCATGCATTCCCCATTTATTTGATTTTTTTGTCATTTAGCAGACGTTCTTATCCAGAGCAACTTACAGGAGCAATTAGGGTTAAGTGCCTTGCTCAAAGGCACATCTGTCTCCATCGATAACATTCATTCTTGGCACCATGCGATCCTTTATCAGTTGTTACTTCTCTCCGCTGTGTCTAGAACACTATCTGGATATGGTTTCCATGGCAAAAATGAAAACACGAAGCAGACCAAAAACTATTTGGTCCTTTAAAAACCTGCCGTGTGTCAAATATTGTGTGCTACAGCCTGGTAAAATTAACGTGACTCTGGATGAAAACATAATGATGTTAGTTTCCAGCGTTAAAAATGTTTTCCTAAAGAAGTTAAAACCGCTTTGTGTTTTGTTTCCTTGCCCCGATACTAACGAGCATCGCAATACTGGTATTGCCTGTGCGCATATATAATAATAATAATAATAATAATAATAATAATAATACGCCATTTAGCAGAGGCTTTTATCCAAAGTGCTCTACCAGCTGAGCTACAGAGGACCACATGACAGACAGTTGGAGGAGGGTGTAGTAATCCTGCTGTAGGACTCATTGCCGGCCAGCACTAGCAGGTCAAACGAACGGCTAAAATGAACGAGTCACTCAGAAAAATGAATCATGATTATCGAGTTAGTCGAAATGTGTTGTTAAAAATAAATGAATCGTTCGCAAACCGCACATCACTGCCACCTGGCTTGAGGTGCTGCGGAACAGAGAGAGCAGACGTTACACTGCATAACCTCTCTGATTCAGCAGACTTTACACTGCATAACCTCTCTGATTCAGCAGACTTTACACTGCATAACCTCTCTGATTCAGCAGACGTTACACTGCATAACCTCTCTGATTCAGCAGACGTTACACTGCATAACCTCTCTGATTCAGCAGACTTTACACTGCATAACCTCTCTGATTCAGCAGACTTTACACTGCATAACCTCTCTGATTCAGCAGACTTTACACTGCATAACCTCTCTGATTCAGCAGACTTTACACTGCATAACCTCTCTGATTCAGCAGACTTTACACTGCATAACCTCTCTGATTCAGCAGACTTTACACTGCATAACCTCTCTGATTCAGCAGACTTTACACAGCATAACCTCTCTGATTCAGCAGACTTTACACAGCATAACCTCTCTGATTCAGCAGACTTTACACTGCATAACCTCTCTGATTCAGCAGACTTTACACTGCATAACCTCTGATTCAGCAGACTTTACACTGCATAACCTCTCTGATTCAGCAGACTTTACATTGCATAGCGTCTCTGATTCAGCAGACTTTACACTGCATAACCTCTCTGATTCAGCAGACTTTACACTGCATAACCTCTCTGATTCAGCAGACTTTACATTGCATAGCGTCTCTGATTCAGCAGACTTTACACTGCATAACCTCTCTGATTCAGCAGACGTTACACTGCATAACCTCTCTGATTCAGCAGACTTTACATTGCATAACCTCTCTGATTCAGCAGACGTTACACTGCATAACCTCTCTGATTCAGCAGACTTTACATTGCACAACCTCTCTGATTCAGCATAGCGCTCAGCTGCCTCAGTATCGGCCCAACTGGTTCAGTGCAGGATCCTGAGACAACTTAAACTGCATGATAATGCATGTCCTATCCCAGCGTTTCCCAAAACTCGGTCCTGGGGACACCAAGGAGTGCACATTTTGGTTTTTGCCCTAGCACTATACAGCTGATTCAAATTAACTCATCATCAAGCTTTGATTATTTGAATCAGCTGTGTAGTGCTAGGGCAAAAACTAAAATGTGCACTCCTTGGTGGGTTGGGAAACGCTGTCCTATCCTATACTATCCTATGCTGAAGAACCAGCGGATTCACATCCTGTCCCACAAATATCAGAGTGGAAATTCCCTTTTGGGGGATTATTGACGATAACAACTTATAAAGGCTTAATAACCAGCCATATCCTCTCTACAAAGAGGTCAGTTAAAACACATGGGATTGGAAGTTCTCCTGGGATTGTTGAAGATAACAACTTATAAAGGCTTAAACCCTGTCTAAGCTGGGGGGGGGGGGGTTGTACTAAGCTAACATATGGAATTGTTTTAAGATGGTCATACCAAGGATTATTTAGCTATTTACATTTTAAGACCCCTTAAGGTATCAAAATATATATTTAAAAAAATATTCGATGAAACATTGAATTTGGCCCCACTGCTATTAGCCCATAGAAACATTTTATTATAATTTTTTTTTTTTTTACACATTTTTAACCTCTTATTTTAGGCTCTAAACTACTTCCATATACAGTACACTTCCATTAATTTTTTTAAACTTGTAGCTGGATACCATCAGACGAGTCGTGAGGCTTTGTGTTCGTGCTAGATCAAAATAACCAACATGTACAGTATTGTGTTCATGAGAGACTCACGTTTCCTTAAGAGGGGTCATATTAGTGTGTAGCCCAAACTGTTCGGACGCTACAGACAGGAAGTTGGCAGACAGGAAGTTGGTAGATCTGCAGTACCAATTTCAGACGAGTCCAGTGATGCTTGTTGGTGGGGGGGGTCGTAGAGCAAAGCGGAGAACACCAGTGAGTCTCATCTTTTCCATAGAGGTGTCGTAATCGAGGTACCAAACCGTTCGGGCGCTACAGACGATTACGTGAGAAGACGGGACGTCTCCTGGTCTGACAAACACCGCTGTAGCTCGGCCACCTTTCACCGCGGATGCGGAAGGGCGACATCGGCGGATGCGGTGGATTGAGACGCAGATATCTCCAGTTTAAACAGACAGATTTTGATAGGGATTTTTTTCTAATTAGAATTCCAAGGGGCCGTATCCTCTCTACCACGAGGTCAGTTAAAACACATGGGATTGTAACTTCTCCTGGGATTATTTTAGAAAACAATTTATAAAGGCTTAATAACCAGCCATACCTTCTCTACAATGAGGTCAGTTAAGAAACACGGGATAGGAATTTATCCTGGGATTATTGAAGATCTGAAGTCTAAAACCTCTGGCGTGTCTGGTCTGTGTCTTCACCAGTTATAAACACAAACTAACTTTGAAAAAGCTATAATATCTGTGCCAATAGGTTGACACCTTTTTTTTTCCCCCATTGACTGCAAATTAATTGACGTAAGCGTCAACAACCCTGTGACACAAAAATTGGTTGACGCACATCTTTTCCCATTGGCACTGCAAAAAACTTGCTGGGAGAATGACCAGTTGACATAAGCGTCAATCAGTTGAAGCTTATCCTTTTTTGCAAACGCGTAACAGGACTACCATTTTAGGTTGATAATGGGCTGTGCATTTAACTGTGCCGAGTCAGTCAGACATTCCCTTTAAGAAGTTTATAAACACCCCCCGTATTAACTGTGCCGAGTCAGTCAGACATTCCCTTTAAGAAGTTTATAAACACCCCCCGTATTAACTGTGCCGAGTCAGCCAGACATTCCCTTTAAGAAGTTTATAAACACCCCCGTATTAACTGTGCCGAGTCAGTCAGACATTCCCTTTAAGAAGTTTATAAACACCCCCGTATTAACTGTGCCGAGTCAGTCAGACATTCCCTTTAAGAAGTTTATAAACACCCCCGTATTAACTGTGCCGAGTCAGCCAGACATTCCCTTTAAGAAGTTTATAAACACCCCCGTATTAACTGTGCCGAGTCAGTCAGACTTTCCCTTTAAGAAGTTTATAAACACCCCCGTATTAACTGTGCCGAGTCAGTCAGACATTCCCTTTGAGAAGTTTATAAACACCCCCGTATTAACTGTGCCGAGTCAGTCAGACATTCCCTTTAAGAAGTTTATAAACACCCCCCGTATTAACTGTGCCGAGTCAGTCAGACATTCCCTTTAAGAAGTTTATAAACACCCCCCGTATTAACTGTGCCGAGTCAGTCAGACATTCCCTTTAAGAAGTTTATAAACACCCCCCGTATTAACTGTGCCGAGTCAGTCAGACTTTCCCTTTAAGAAGTTTATAAACACCCCCGTATTAACTGTGCCGAGTCAGCCAGACATTCCCTTTAAGAAGTTTATAAACACCCCCCGTATTAACTGTGCCGAGTCAACCAGACATTCCCTTTAAGAAGTTTATAAACACCCCCCGTATTAACTGTGCCGAGTCAGTCAGACTTTCCCTTTAAGAAGTTTATAAACACCCCCCGTTCTCACATAAAAGCCATCTGGTACAGAAATTAGGTTACACACAAGTGGCTGTTTCCATCTATACACACCAGCCTGCTAGGACTTCTCAGAACAGGGATTATAGGATACACTTTGTTGTGTGTGTGTGTGTGTGTGTGTGTGTGTGTGTGTGTGTCTATTAGTGAAAGTTCAGGCTAGGCCATAGATGATGCTGTGAATACTTAACTATAGTATTCTACATTACCTTCTGAAGCCAACGAGGAACAGGAAATGTGTCTGTACCTCAAAGCAAGGGGGGGAAACTTCCAAAGATGCTGCAGTGTGTATTGCCCAGAGCAGAGGATAGGAGGAATACATCAGCCACTGGGGAGGAGTGACGACAGCCCTAGTCACACCACATGAAGTTACGGTGTCTTCACAAAGTATTCATACCCCTTGACTTATTCAAAAAAAAATTGGTGTTACAGCCTGAATTCTAAATTGGATTAAATAGATGTTTTTTCTCACCCATCTCCACACAATACCCCATAATGACAAAGTGAAAACATGTTTTTAGAGAAATGTTTGATTTAAAACAAAAATGAAATACAGAAATATCTCATTTACCTAAGTAATAGCACCCCTGAGTCAATACTTTTTGTATTTGTATTTATTACGGATCCCCATTAGCAGTTGCCAAGGCAGCAGCTATTCTTCCTGGGGTCCAACCACAATTTACATACAATAAAACAATACATAACACAACACCTTATAACACACTACTCTACCATAACATATTTACAATACAAAATCAACAATACAGCAAAATAACAATATTAAAATGTGTGTGTGTAGAGTTTGTGTGTTAGCATGTGTTTGCGAATGCTGTGTGTGTGTGTGTCTCTTCACAGTCCCCGCTGTTCCATAAAGTGTAGTTGTATCTGTTTTTTAAATCTGATTTTACTGCTTGACTGAGTTACATGATGAGGAATAGAGTTCCATGTAATCATGGCTCTATGTAGTACTGTGCGTTTCCCGTAGTCTGTTCTGGACTTGGGGACTGTGAAGAGACCTCTGGTGGCATGTCTTGTGGGGTATGCATGGGTGTCCGAGCTGTGTGATAGTAGTTTAAACAGACAGCTCAGTACATTCAGCTTGTCTACACCTCTTAAAAAAACAAGCAGTGATGAAGTCAATCTCTCTTCCACTCTGAGCCAGGAGAGACTAACATGCATGTCATTAATGTTAGCTCTCTGTGTACTTTTAAGGGCCAGCCGTGCTGCCCTGTTCTGAGCCAACTGTAATTTTCCCAAGTCCCTCCTTGTGGCACCTGACCACATGACTGAACAGTAGTCTAGGTGCGACAAAACTAGGGCCTGTAGGACCTGCCTTGTTGATAGTGTTGTTAAGAAGGCAGAACAGCACTTAATTATGGACACACTTCTCCCCATCTTAGCTACTGTTGTATCAATATGCTTTAACCATGACAGTTTACAATCCAGGGTTACGCCAAGCAGTTTAGTCACCTCAACTTGCTCAATTTCCACATTATTCATTACGAGATGTAGTTTAGTGAATGATTTGACCCAAATACAATGCTTTTAGTTTTGGAAATATTTAGGACTAACTTATTTCTTGCCACCCATTCCGAAACTAACTGCAACTCTTTATTAAGTGTTGCAGTTATTTCAGTTGCTGTAGCAGCTGACGTGTATAGTGTTGAGTCATACGAATACATAGACACACTGGCTTTACTCAAAGTCAGTGGCATGTCGTTAGTAAAGATGGAAAAACGTATGGGGCCTAAACAGCTGCCCTGGGGAATTCCTGATTCTACCTGGATTAAGTTTGAGAGGCTTCCATTAAAGAACACCCTCTGTGTTCTGTTAGACAGGTAGCTCTTTATCCACATTATAGCAGGGGGGTGTAAAGCCATAACACATACGTTTTTCCAGCAGCAGACTATGATTGATAATGTCAAAAGCCGCACTGAAGTATAACAAAACAGCCCCCACAATCTTTTTATCATACATTTCTCTCAGCCAATCATCAGTCATTTGTGTAAGTGTTGTGCTTGTTGAATGTCCTTCTCTATAAGCATGCTGAAGGTTTGTTGTCAATTTGTTTACTGTAAAATAGCATTGTATCTGGTCAAACACCATTTTTTCCAATAGTTTACTAAGGGTTGGTAACAGGCTAATTGGTCAGCTATTTGAGCCAGTAAAGGGGGCTTTACTATTCTTAAGTAGCGGAATTACTTTTGCTTCCCTCCAAGCCTGGGGACACACACATTCTAGTAGGCTTAAATTGAAGATATGGCAAATAGGAGTGGCAATATCGTCCGCTATTATCCTCAGTAATTTTCCATCCAAGTTGTCAGACCCCGGTGGCTTGTCATTGTTGATAGACAACAATAATTTTTTAACCTCTTCCACACTCACTTTACGGAATTCAAAATTACAATGCTTTGTCTTTCATAATTTGGTCAGATATACTTGGATGTGTAGTGTCAGCGTTTGTTGCTGGCATGTCATGCCTAAGTTTGCTAATTTTGCCAATGAAAAAATTAGTAAAGTCATTTGCAATATCAGTTGGTTTTGTGATGAATGAGCCATCTGATTCAATGAATGATGGAGCTGAGTTTGCCTTTTTTCCCAAAATTTAATTTAAGGTGCTCCAAAGCTTTTTACTATAATTCTTTATGTCATTTATCTTTGTTTCATAGTGTAGTTTCTTCTTCTTTTTATTCAGTTTAGTCACATGATTTCTCAATTTGCAATACGTTTTCCAATCGGTTGTGCAGCCAGACTTATTTTGCCTTTCCTTTTGCCTCATCCCTCTCAACCATACCATTTTTCAATTCATCATCAATCCACGGGGATTTAACAGTTTTTACAGTCATTTTCTTAATGGGTGCATGCTTATTATTAACTGGAATAAGCTATTATATAAATACGTCAAATGCAGTGTCTGCCTGCTCCTCATTACACACCACAGACCAACATATATTCTTTATGTAACCCTCTCACCAGGCTCGAATTTGACTCTCACGATATTACCTTACTTAGAATATCTGAACAGCATGGGATATTAGGTGAGAAGGACGTCTCCAATAAGAATCCCTATTGTAAACCTGCTAGGGTGAATGACAAATAGGGTATTAACTTCAGATAAAATGATTATAGACGTGGTTATTATTATAAGGATATGCTTTCCCGTGCATTAAATGAAACTGAAACAGTAAATGACTCCACCAATACAACAGACATACAGTTCAAGATCTATATTATCACATTTTCAATGTAACACATCAAAATAAATAAAAATAATAAACCCCAATGATTTTCCACAACCCATGTCCAAATTATTTGCAAGCTTGCTTAAACCCTGGGCGCGCGTTGGAGCTAAAAAAAATGACGACATACATAAAGTCCCGAAGTCCACCCCACATTTGCAGTTACTCACTACTTGTAGATAATGCCTCAGCAAAGTATAGCAGTTCCGTGCAGGTGTCCTCACAAGATCCACAGCGAACACAGCTATCAATGCAGCCAGTACTCGGTAGCAGCAACAGACATCCGTTGGAAACCCGAACTTGTTGATCGTCACAAACAATTCTCTCCAAGTCTCGCACGATGCTAGGCTAACCTCTAGGATGTCGAATGTCTCCACAATGCGACGGCAGCTTCAGTCTCCACTAGGTCTTTATTAACGAAATAATAACACTCTCTTATAGAACTAAAATCAGGATTTCCCTTCAAAACTCTGTAGGTATGGTTTTGTTCTCTCTTTATCGTTTCCTTTGGTCGTTTTTCCTTCACCAACCCCACTAACGTCTCTCCTCTACCTTCTTTCAACCTTTCCCTCTCTTTTCTTTCCCAGCAACCAGTCCACTCTCCCATTGGCCACAACTTAACAAGTTACCTCATTGGTCAATCTTTAACAAGATACATGGGAAACTTAAACTTAAAAGTAAATCAACCTATTCACTTGTAAAAATTTAAAATCATTGCTTCAAAAGAAATGAATTAACAACATTACAAATCAGGAGCTATTCGATCACCTTTTAAATCTAATACCAATGAATTATAACAAATAAACTCTATGGGGAGAACAAGTATTTGATACACTGCCGATTTTGCAGGTTTTCCTACTTACAAAGCATGTAGAGGTCTGTAATTTTTATCATAGGTACACTTCAACTGTGAGAGACGGAATCTAAAACAAAAATCCAGAAAATCACATTGTATGATTTTTAAGTAATTAATTTGCATTTTATTGCATGACATAAGTATTTGATCACCTACCAACCAGTAAGAATTCCGGCTCTCACAGACCTGTTAGTTTTTCTTTAAGAAGCCCTCCTGTTCTCCACTCATTACCTGTATTAACTGCACCTGTTTGAACTCATTACCTGTATAAAATACACCTGTCCACACACTCAATCAAACAGACTCCAACCTCTCCACAATGGCCAAGACCAGAGAGCTGTGTAAGGACATCAGGGATAAAATTGCAGACCTGCACAAGGCTGGGATGGGCTACAGGACAATAGGCAAGCAGCTTGGTGAGAAGGCAACAACTGTTGGCGCAATTATTAGAAAATGGAAGAAGTTCAAGATGACGGTCAATCACCCTCGGTCTGGGGCTCCATGCAAGATCTCACCTCGTGGGGCATCAATGATCATGAGGAAGGTGAGGGATCAGCCCAGAACTACACGGCAGGACCTGGTCAATGACCTGAAGAGAGCTGGGACCACAGTCTCAAAGAAAACCATTAGTAACACGCTACGCCGTCATGGATTAAAATCCTGCAGCGCACGCAAGATCCCCCTGCTCAAGCCAGCGCATGTCCAGGCCCGTCTGAAGTTTGCCAATGACCATCTGGATGATCCAGAGGAGGAATGGGAGAAGGTCATGTGGTCTGATGAGACAAAAATATAGCTTTTTGGTCTAAACTCCACTCGCCGTGTTTGGAGGAAGAAGAAGGATGAGTACAACCCCAAGAACACCATCCCAACCGTGAAGCATGGAGGTGGAAACATCATTCTTTGGGGATGCTTTTCTGCAAAGGGGACAGGACGACTGCACCGTATTGAGGGGAGGATGGATGGGGCCATGTATCGCGAGATCTTGGCCAACAACCTCCTTCCCTCAGTAAGAGCATTGAAGATGGGTCGTGGCTGGGTCTTCCAGCATGACAACGACCCGAAACACACAGCCAGGGCAACTAAGGAGTGGCTCCGTAAGAAGCATCTCAAGGTCCTGGAGTGGCCTAGCCAGTCTCCAGACATGAACCCAATAGAAAATCTTTGAAGGGAGCTGAAAGTCCGTATTGCCCAGCGACAGCCCTGAAACCTGAAGGATCTGGAGAAGGTCTGTATGGAGGAGTGGGCCAAAATCCCTGCTGCAGTGTGTGCAAACCTGGTCAAGACCTACAGGAAACGTATGATCTATGTAATTGCAAACAAAGGTTTCTATACCAAATATTAAGTTCTGCTTTTCTGATGTATCAAATACTTATGTCATGCAATAAAATTCAAATTAATTACTTAAAAATCATACAATGTGATTTTCTGGATTTTTGTTTTAGATTCCGTCTCTCACAGTTGAAGTGTACCTATGATAAAAATTACAGACCTCTACATGCTTTGTAAGTAGGAAAACCTGCAAAATCGGCAGTGTATCAAATACTTGTTCTCCCCACTGTAGGTTATTGTCCTGCTGAAAGGTGAATTCATTTTTTCCTCTAGGATTTTGCCTGTGCTTAGCACTGTTCTGTTTATTTTTATCCTGAAAAACTCCCCACTCCTTAATGATTACAAGCATACCCATAACATGATGCAGCCACCACTATGCTTGGAAATACGGAGAGTGGTACGCAGTAATGTGTTGTATTGGATTTGCCCCAAACGTAACACTTTGGGTGTTTCTCAATGTGCATACTAACATTCTCCACACTCTCATGCTCCCAAGTGCGTTCTCCGAGGACGTTCTCTTGAGTATGTTCTTGTGAGGACGAGAGTGTGGAGAACGCATAAAACATTACATTTGAGAAGCACTCCCCCCTCCTGTATTACCTCACGCTGCACCTCCCCATTCACTGAACCTTCTGTTGCCAGGTAACAACAATAGACTAAACAAGATAGATATACACAAAGCAAACGTTTACTTCATAAAACATTACATTTGAGAAGCACTCCCCCCTCCTGTATTACCTCACGCTGCACCATTCACTGAACCTTCTGTTGCCAGGTAACAAAGCAAACGTTTACTTCATAATTATCAGCTGGATATATGTGAATCGTTGTAATATAGCTAGCCAGCTAGCTAGGTAAACAGGGCAACAACAAAAAAATGACCTAAAACTAATGTTATGCAAGGTACAGTAGATGTCAATTCTTCTGTGGGTAGCTACCTAACAATTCTTTGTGGCTAGCTAGCTAGCCAGTTAGCCCTATTGACTTACTGTGGACTTACCCACTCACTGAACCAGGACAATGGCAATTGAGCCAAAACAAGATATACACAAAGCAAACGTTTTACTTCATAACTATCAGCGAGCTGTATATATGAATCGTAATAATGTAGCTAATAGATAGTATAACAGGCAAAAATGACCTAAAACCAGTATTATCCAAGGTAGATGTCAATTCTTCGTGGGCAGCCAGCTAACACTTCTTCGTGGCTATCTGGCTAGCTAACAGTAGTAGCTAGCCAGTTAGCTCTATTGACTTACTATGGTATTGCGACCTACGCACACCACTGTGGGTATTGTAGGTGTGATGAGTGTGATTAGAAGGAGTCAGGCGCAGGAGGGTAAATCACCGAATACAGAGTTTATTCCGTCGTACACAGTTGCGCTGTATAGCGACAACAAAATACAGGCACAGGGGAACAATCTACCCCGACAATACAAGGTACTGGTAGCTCCAACAAAATACAGGCACAGGGGAATAATCTACCCTGACAATACAAGGTACGAGTAACTCCACCGAGCTACATTCAACTCACATAAAACAATCACCCACAAGGACAAGGGGGCAGAGGGAACACTTATACACAGACTAATGAGGGGATATGAACCAGGTTTGTGTAATTGACAAGACAAGACAAATGGAATGATGAGATGAGGAGCGGCAGTGGCTAGAAGGCCGGTGACGACGAACGCCGAAGCCTGCCCGAACAAGGAGGGGAGGCAGCCTCGGCGGAAGTCGTGACAGTAGGCAGGTAACCATGCCTAAATTAACACAGCATGTATTTATTAACGTATCAAGATCAAATATTGTAGTCAGGCAACATATGAGATGTGAATAGGCAACATTTTATTCTGAAGTCGGGAGTATATTTTCTCTCGCTTTAGCTCAAATAATGTCCGGCATTGATTTCAAGAACATTTGTGTCATTTTTACGTGGTTGCGTCATATTTCTTTGCATACTTTCCGTTGAAGCTTGCATCGATGCATGCTTCAAAATATGTACAAACGGAGTACGCATCCGAGAAGTGCCCTCCGTGCTCCGTTTCATTCTCTGCCCCTCCCGTGCTCCAATTTGCATGCTCGGAGCACGGGAGTATGCGTTTGGAGAAACACCCTTTTTTATTCAGGACAAAAAATTTATTGCGTTGCCAAATTTTTTGCAGTATTGCTTTAGTGCCTAGTTGCAAACAGGATGCATGTTTTGGAATATTTTTTATTCTGTACAAGCTTCCTTATTTTCACTCCGTCAATTAGGAAAGTATTGTGGAGTAACTACAATGTCGTTGATCCATCCTCAGTTTTCTCCTATCACAGCCATTAAACTCTGTAACTGTTTTAAAGTCACCATGAAATCTGTGAGTGGTTTCCTTCCTCTCCGGCAACTGAGTTAGGAAGGACGCCTGTATCTTTGTAGTGACTGATTGTATTGATACACCATCCAAAATGTAATTAATAACTTTACCATGCTCAAAGGGATATTCAATGTCTGCTTTATTTTTTATTTTTTACCCATCCACCAATTAGGTGCCCTTCTTTGTGAGGCATTGGAAAACCTCCCTGGTCTTAGTGGTTGAATCTGTGTTTGAAATTCACAGCTTGACTGAGCAGATTATACAGATAATTGTATGTGTGGGGTACAGAGATGAGGTAGTCATTCAAAAATCATGTTAAACACTATTATTCCACACAGAGTGAGCCCATGCGACTTTATTAAGTGATTTGTTAAGCACATTTTTGCCCCTGAACATGTTTAGGCTTGTCATAACAAAGGGGTTGAATACTTATTGACTCAAGACATTTCAGCTTCTCAAAAAAACATTATTCCACTTTGACGTTATGGGGTATTGTGTGTAGATCAGTGACACAAAATCTCATTTTAATCCATTTTAAATTCAGACTGTAACACAACACAATGTGGAAAAAGACAAGGGGTGTGAATACTTTCTGAAGGCAGTGTATTTCCTTTTTGTTTATTGTTTATTTCACTTGATAATATACACAATATATAGGGATTGGATGAAGCTGTTAAATGAAAATCTCCCTACCATGATATCTAAGCCAATATGACACCAATGTCGATGAACATCAACTTAATTGGAGGTACACAACACACTCCCCGCATATCGTCATGAGCCGTCCGTCCGTTATCGAGAACCACAAACCGGATTTTTAACAGGGTCACTAGCGTTAGGGTTATCAGATTATTTTTTGCCCAGAACAAGCTCAATATCTAGGCGTCGGATAAGAACGAGACTACATCATCCATAAAGAGACCATTCAGACTTGCCACCTTTCTGACTGAATACGTTTTTATAGGGGCAACAGTTTTGATTACATTTTTGCACATTAAGAACCAACGATGTGCTAGCTTTTTGTAACATTTCTGACAATGCTACCATCTTTTTTTTAGCCGAAGCTCAGAGTTCTAATACCGGGTCGGTTGCTCGGCAACAACACAGCTGCTTTCACCCCAGGCTGCTAGTCGTAAGGCGTATATGCGAACAAACCTACAAGACTACTGTAGCTAGCTAGCTGCATGGTGGTAGTCACGCTGAAGTTAATCAATAAACGCAAACATATATTTTGGATAGCTAGCTAACGATATATGTATATCATTTGGCTGTATGTAAGTACAAGTAAAAACATAACTTTAAGCTACCTATTATTTTGACAGAGGTGATGAACCGTCCATTGATCAGCACAGTAATGATAAAACAGGACCATGTTTGAAACACAAGTGCTTCTGAGCTTATGTCAATATTACACAGGTAAGATAACAGCTCCATAAACCAGGAATGCAGCCAGGCTCTATCTATCTGACCTACTGTGTCCAAACACACCATTACCTGTTGCTGTGTTGGGCACCTACTTACAAAAAAAAAGGATGTTATTATGATAATATTTTTCAATGACATGTATTGCTAAAATAAAGATTTAAGGAAATACAGGCATGCACCAGATTACCAAGAGACAAAACAGCTCAATCAAGCCTGATGGTCTTGTAAGTCTAAAAGCAGAGCTTGTTTTCATTTAATAAAAAAAAAAGCCTTAAAAAGGGTAGCGTAATGGGATAATGTCTTACTGTGGTGTGGGAAGAATCCAATACTTTACCTTGTATGCGACACACATGACATTATTGTGGGAGCACCTCCTCTGAGAGGATGAATTAGGCTGTTTGAGAAGGTTTGAATCCACATAGTTTGAAGTACAATACCAACATAGCTACTGTAGTAGGTCAAAGCGGTGTGCTGGAAAACCTTAGTAGAGCATGGGTGGAGAAGGCCTTGTGGTGCTCTTGTGAATTTCCTTTATTTTTCGGGCTTCAGACCAATGCCTACTTCTCACTTAAAAACTCGTTTTTTGTTTTTAATATAGTAACCCTTAGCTGCCAAGTTAGTAGAGAGAGACAGAACTGGTCTCATACTGTATGTTCTGAGAGACAGAACTGGTCTCATACTTTATGTACTGAGAGATAGAACTGGTCTCATACTTTATGTACTGAGAGACAGAACTGGTCTCATACTTTATGTACTGAGAGACAGAACTGGTCTCATACTTTATGTACTGAGAGACAGAACTGGTCTCATACTTTATGTACTGAGAGACAGAACTGGTCTCATACTTTATGTACTGAAGCCAACTACAGTAGAATAACAGTAGAAGCTTGGCTACAACACGTAAAATATGAGACCAGTCAAAAATTGTGACTCCTGGCTTTGGCATAACGTTTGGAGTCAGAGTTGGTCCCCTATACTTACTGTAAGTGCTAACTCCTCTACCCAGATGTCTCTCCTGACATCCAAGCACTCCTCTTCCCAGAGCTCAGGCTTTATTTCCTCCATCCTCCTGACATTTTGGTTCCAGTGGTGTGACGTGCTGTTCTGTCTCAGTGTCGGCAGGAAGTCTGTCTCAGTCCTGTAATAGTTGGTATATCTGGTTGATCTAAGAGTGTATCATCCCCACCAGGTCAATATGGTTCATCATGGTGGGATAGCAGAGGACTTAGGGGTACAGGTACTGTGGCTCTCTCTCTCTCTCTCTCTCTCTCTCTCTCTCTCTCTCTCTCTCTCTCTCTCTCTCTCTCTCTCTCTCTCTCTGAAAATACCTCCATGTCCCCTCTGCTTACCTTTATTAGATTTGTTTAAATGTCTAATTTAATAAAGGGGAATGCAGTTTCTTTGCAATTATTATCTTCCCCTGCAAGAGGTTCACAAGAAGAGTAATTGTTTTGTGCTGTGCAGATATAAAAGGTCTTAGCATTAAAGTAACGGTCCAGTGAAAATTGCACTTTTCAAAGTTCATATTCTTCTACTTCTAAAAATCCACCTTTCCAGAAATAAGTCTCTCACTGTTGCCGCTTGCTACAGACCCCCCTCAGCCCCCAGCTGTGCCCTGGACACCATATGTGAATTGATTGCCCCCCATTTATCCTCAGAGTTTGTACTGCTTGGTGACCTAAATTGGGATATGCTTAATACCCCAGCCATCCTACAATCCAAGCTAGATGCCCTCAACCTCACGCAAATTATCAACGAACCTACCAGGTACAACCCTAAATCCGTAAACATGGGTACCCTCATAGATATCATCCTGACTAACATACCCTCTAAATACACCTCAGCTGTCTTCAACCAGGATCTCAGCGATCACTGCCTTATTGCCTGCGTCCGTAACGGGTCCGCGGTCAAACGACCACCCCTCATCACTGTCAAACGCTCCCTAAAACACTTTAGCGAGGAGGCCTTCCTAATTGACCTGGCCCAGGTATCCTGGATGGATATAGATCTCATTCCGTCAGTAGAGGATGCCTGGTTGTTCCTTAAAAGTAATTTCCTCTCAATCTTAAATAAACATGCCCCATTCAAAAAATACAGAACTAAGAACCGATATAGCCCCTGGTTCTCCTCAGACTTGACTGCCCTTGACCAGCACAAAAACATCCTGTGGCGTACAGCATTAGCATCAAATAGCCCCCGCGATATGCAACTTTTCAGGGAAGTTAGGAACCAATATACACAAGCAGTCAGGAAAGCAAAGGCTAACTTTTTCAAACAGAAATTTGCATCCTGTAGCACTAACTCCAAAAAAGTTTTGGGACACTGTAAAGTCCATGGAGAATAAGAGCACTTCCTCCCAGCTGCCCACTGCACTGAGGCTAGGAAACACTATCACCACCGATAAATCTACAATAATCGAGAATTTCAACAAGCATTTTGCTACAGCTGGCCATGCTTTCCATCTGGCTACCACTAACCCGGCCACCAACTCTGCACCCTCTGCTGCAACTTGCCCATGCCCCCCCGCTTCTCCTTCACACAAATTCAGACAGCTGATGTTTTGAAAGCGCTGCAAAATCTGGACCCCTACAAATCAGCTGGGCTAGACAATCTGGACCCTTTCTTTCTAAAACTAGCCGCCGAAATTGTCGCAACCCCCTATTACTAGTCTGTTCAACCTCTCTTTCATAACGTCTGAGATCCCCAGAGATTGGAAAGCTGCCGCGGTCATCCCCCTCTTCAAAGGGGGTGACACTCTAGATCCAAACTGCTACAGACCTATATCCATCCTGCCCTGCCTTTCGAAAGTATTCGAAAGCCAAGTTAACAAACAGATCATCGACCATTTCGAATACCACCGTACCTTCTCCGCTATGCAATCCGGTTTCGAGCTGGTCACGGGTGCACTTCAGCCACGCTCAAGGTCCTAAACGATATTATAACCGCGATTGATAATAGACAGTACTGTGCAGCCGTCTTCATCGACCTGGCCAAGGCTTTCGACTCTGTCAACCACCGCATTCTTATTGGCAGACTAAATAGCCTTGGTTTCTCAAATGACTGCCTCGCCTGGTTCACCAACTACTTCTCAGATAGAGTTCAGTGTGTCAAATCGGAGGGCCTGTTGTCTGGACCTATGGCAGTCTCTATGGGGGTGCCAAAGGGTTCAATTCTTGGGCAGACACTTTTCTCCGTGTATATCAATGATGTCGCTCTTGCTGCTGGTGACTCTCAGATCCACCTCTACGCAGACGACACCATTTTGTATACATCTGGCCCTTCATTGGACACTGTGTTAACAAACCTCCAAACGAGCTTCAATGCCATACAACAATCCTTCAGTAGCCTTCAACTGCTCTTAAACACTAGTAAAACTTAATGCATGCTTTTCAATCGAACGCTGCTAGCACCCGCCCACCCGACTAGAATCACCACTCTCGACGGGTCTGACCTAGAGTATGTGGACAACTACAAATATCTAGGTGTCTGGTTAGACTGTAAACTCAACTTCCAGACTCACATAAAGAATCTCCAATCCAAAGTTAAATCTAGAATCGGCTTCCTATTTCGCAACAAAGCCTCCTTCACTCATGCTGCCAAACATGCCCTCGTAAAACTGACTATCCTACCGATCCTTGACTTCGGCGATGTCATTTACAAAATAGCCTCCAACACTCTACTCAGCAAATTGGATGTAGTCTATCACAGTGCCATCCGTTTTGTCTCCAAAGCCCCATACACTACCCACCACTGTGACCTGTACGCTCTTGTTGGCTGGTCCTCACTACATGTTCGTCGTCAAACCCACTGGCTCCAGGCCATCTATAAATCACTGCTAGGCAAATCCCGCCTTATCTTAGCTCATTGGTCACCATAGCAGCACCCACCCGTAGTCTGCGCTCCAGCAGGTATATCTCACTGGTCATTCCCAAAGCCAACACCTCCTTTGGCCGCCATTCCTTCCAGTTCTCTGCTGCCAATGACTGGAACGAATTGCAAAAATCTCTGAAGCTGGAGACTCTTATCTCCCTCAATAACTTTAAGCATCAGTTGTCAGAGCACCTTACCGATCACTGCACCTGTACACAGCCCATCTGAAATTAGCCCACCCAACTACCTCATCCCTATATTGTTATTTATTTTGCTCTTTTGCACCCCAGTATCTCTATTTGCACATAATCTCTTGCACATCTAGCATTCCAGTGTTAATACTATTGTAATTATTCTGCACTATAGCCTATTTATTGCCTTACCTCCATAACTTGCTACATTTGCACACACTGTATATATATTTTCTGTTGTATTTCTGACTTTATGTTTTTTTTACCCCATATGTAACTCTGTGTTGTTTTTATTGCACTACTTTGCTTGGCCAGGTCGCAGTTGTAAATGAGAACCTGTTCTCAACTGGCTTACCTGGTTAAATAAAGGTGAAAAAAAAAAAAAAATACTCATACCCAAATAATGTTGTTGACTTGTCGTATACTTGTAATTGTGGCCAAACCATAAATCGGAGACAAAACACTTAGAAAAAACCCACCTCAAACTTGTATCTCAAACAGACCGTTTCAAAAATGCTTGCTATTTATGATGTCATCCTCCTGAGGAGGATGAACTGGCCAATCAGCGGTCTACTCGCATTAATATTCTTTATGACTGGTCACTCACACCATTCCAACACAGAAAGGCTGCTTTTCACCATACATAGCCCTTTACATTAGTACCCATATACAGGTTGAAAATGGCAGGTTTGGATACTGCCGCGACCGGGAGACTCATGGGCGGTGCAACAATTGGCCCAGCGTCGTCCAGGGTAGGGGAGGGAATGGCCGGCAGGGATGTAGCTCAGTTGATAGAGCATGGCGTTTGCAACGCCAGGGTTGTGGGTTCGCTTCCCACGGGGGGCCAGTATAAAAAAATAAAATAATAATAATATTCACTGTAAATCGCTCTGGATAAGAGTGTCTGCTAAATGACTAAAATGTAAAATAAATGCCTAAATTGGAACGAAGTGGCTGTACGGTAACACGCTATACATGACGTCAGAGCTCAGTGGCTGGACAGTAACATGCTATACATGACGTCAGAGCTCAGTGGCTGGACAGTAACACGCTATACATGACGTCAGAGGTCAGTGGCTGTACGGTAACACGCTATACATGACGTCAGAGCTCAGTGGCTGGACAGTAACATGCTATACATGACGTCAGAGCTCAGTGGCTGTACAGTAACACGCTATACATGACGTCAGAGCTCAGTGGCTGGACAGTAACATGCTATACATGACGTCAGAGCTCAGTGGCTGTACGGTAACACGCTATCCATGACGTCAGAGCTCAGTGGCTGGACAGTAACATGCTATACATGACGTCAGAGCTCAGTGGCTGTACGGTAACATGCTATACATGACATCAGAGCTCAGTGGCTGTACAGTAACACGCTATACATGACGTCAGAGCTCAGTGGCTGTACAGTAACATGCTATACATGACGTCAGAGCTCAGTGGCTGGACAGTAACATGCTATACATGACGTCAGAGCTCAGTGGCTGTACGGTAACACGCTATCCATGACGCCAGAGCTCAGTGGCTGGACAGTAACATGCTATACATGACGTCAGAGCTCAGTGGCTGTACAGTAACACGCTATACATGACGTCAGAGCTCAGTGGCTGGACAGTAACATGCTATACATGACGTCAGAGCTCAGTGGCTGTACGGTAACACGCTATACATGACGTCAGAGCTCAGTGGCTGGACAGTAACATGCTATACATGACGTCAGAGCTCAGTGGCTGTACAGTAACACGCTATACATGACGTCAGAGCTCAGTGGCTGGACAGTAACATGCTATACATGACGTCAGAGCTCAGTGGCTGTACGGTAACACGCTATCCATGACGTCAGAGCTCAGTGGCTGGACAGTAACATGCTATACATGACGTCAGAGCTCAGTGGCTGTACGGTAACACGCTATCCATGACGTCAGAGCTCAGTGGCTGTACAGTAACACGCTATACATGACGTCAGAGCTCAGTGGCTGTACAGTAACACGCTATACATGACGTCAGAGCTCAGTGGCTGTACGGTAACATGCTATACATGACGTCAGAGGTCCGTGGCTGGACAGTAACACGCTGTACATGACGTCAGAGCTCAGTGGCTGGACAGTAACATGCTATACATGACGTCAGAGGTCAGTGGCTGGACAGTAACATGCTATACATGACGTCAGAGCTCAGTGGCTGGACAGTAACATGCTATACATGACGTCAGAGGTCAGTGGCTGGACAGTAACATGCTATACATGACGTCAGAGCTCAGTGGCTGGACAGTAACATGCTATACATGACGTCAGAGCTCAGTGGCTGGACAGTAACACGCTATACATGAGGTCAGAGCTCAGTGGCTGGACAGTAACATGCTATACATGACGTCAGAGCTCAGTGGCTATACGGTAACATGCTATACATGACGTCAGAGCTCAGTGGCTGGACAGTAACATGCTATACATGACGTCAGAGCTCAGTGGCTGGACAGTAACATGCTATACATGACGTCAGAGCTCAGTGGCTGGACAGTAACATGCTATACATGACGTCAGAGCTCTGGTTCTGTACAGTAACATGCTATACATGACGTCAGAGCTCAGTGGCTGGACAGTAACATGCTATACATGACGTCAGAGCTCAGTGGCTGGACAGTAACACGCTATACATGACGTCAGAGATCAGTGGCTGTACAGACACGCTTTATACATGACGTCAGAGCTCAGTGGCTGGACAGTAACACGCTATACATGACGTCAGAGCTCAGTGGCTGTACGGTAACACGCTATACATGACGTCAGAGCTCTGGGTCATCGCTGGATGGGTTTTGACTGACAGCTGTTCTGAACTTGAGCAGCGCACGCTACACGAAGTTGCCCCCCCGTCCCTCCCACTAATTGGGCATTTTTGTTGTTGTTTGAGTGAGGGGAAATGCTGTAAATTAAGAGGATCCGATGTATTTTGAAAGATGAGACGTTGAGGATTATAATAAATACTGCTTTGATGTCATACAAGCAAACCAAACACCTGTGAGTCCAAATGTGCACTTCACATTTCCATATACAGTGTCAACGTTTACGATCATTATGTTTGATGTACAGCTACAAGGTGACATGACGTCATACCCTGGGTTGTTCTGAACAGAATGAGCCCGTGTTTGTCTACTGTGAAGTAAAGTAGCCGCAGAACATGCACATGAACGCGCACACGATTCCTTTCTATGCTCACCAAAAATGTCAAACTGTTTCTCTGAATTGCCCTTTGAAAGCCTAACACTGTAAGATTGTATTTTCTAACTTTAGCTAGTCATGTTGGCAATAGAACAAGCTTTCAAATTATGCCCACCTGACCCAGATTGCGATTTATAATGGGGCTGTTTTTGGATTGCGTAAACAACGATAGTAACTGTGTGATGGCAGGGATGCAGGGATATGTTCCCAACAAAGCAACTACCAGTGTGCTTGCTCTGG